>NC_037678.1:14699000-14760096 GCF_003255815.1 Theropithecus gelada
TTTTTTTTTGATTTTTAGTAGAGACAGGGTTTCACCATGTTGGTCAGGCTGGTCTTGAACTCCCACCCTCAGGTGATCCACCTCCTCGGCCTCCCAAAGTGCTGGGATTACAGGCGTGAGCCACTATGCCCAGCCTAAAGGACATTTTTGATATGCTCAGGTCTGCAAAATCCTATAGAGTATATTAGGCTCTCCATTTCTTCATGGAAAGTTGACCTTGGTGTTTAACAGTACACACACACACACATTATATAAATTTATTTATATAATTTATACTTATATAGTTTATGTAATTATATTAACTTATATAGTTTATACTTACATAGTTATGTAATTGTATTAGCTTACATAATTTATACTTATAGTTTATGTAATTAACATACGCAAGTTTATACTTATATAGTTTATGTAATTATATTAACATATACAAGTATAGTTTATACTTACATAGTTTATGTAATTTTATTAACATATGCAAGTTTATATAATTTATATAAGTTAAATTTATTTTCTCATTCTGAATTAGTTTATTGTGTACCAGCTGTTTTTTGAGTACCTACTGTGTGCCAGATACTATGCCAGGCACAGGGACATTAGTGGTGAACAAGACAACAGAGTTTCCTGTAACTAAGTAAGAGAGGCATGGCATATTCATGGCATGTTGTTGGATAAACAGTACTCTTCAGTTTTCACAGATTAATCATGAATTAACTTCTTGACAACCCAGTTATTGATAAATTTGTTTACGTCCCATCCGTTTTCGTATTTGTTTAAGAACCTTTTCCTTAATCTCTCACAGGGATGTGTACAGTGTACACATACTTTCAGTTGTTTGTATGACTCTAGTTATCTGGGGTTTAGGATTTCTTAACGATATGAATAAGTTACGCAAATACATATAGTAATTTGTGAATTAAATTTTTTGATTTGCCTGGCCTCACGGATGTCTTAGTTTATGTTATTTGTGGTTTTGTGCTAAAGGTTTGACTTTGGGGGACAGGAAATAAATGAGAATTGTTTTTTATAAGCCTGTAAGATGTAAAGCAGTTGATTTCAAATTTCATGCTCACTTTTTTTTTTGGAATGGTGAATGGGTTCTATATAACTGAACTCGGCCTAGAGAAATAAAGTTAGGAAAATAATAGAGTTAGCTGTAATTTGACTTCATTTATGTTAAGGGGAATGTTGGGGCAAAGAATATTAAAGTGGTATTGTATTAGAGGTGCTTCTGGAAAGGTATTTAATATCTGTTAGGTGTAAATTGTTATTTACACTTAGTTAGGGTTATTGTTTGGGGGCATGCTGTGAAGAGCCTTTATGCCAACAAGTTTTTATTATTGCAGGAAATGCTCTCCCTTTAATGTTGCCTTTCACTTGGGTGTCAGAGACAGCCTGGGAAAGTTGGAGCAAGCCCTGCCTTCTAGACAGGGACTCTTAGATCTGCTTTTATAGCAGTACTGGTATGTGGGTGGAAGGTAGGGAAGTTGAGTCACTTCTGTATGACAAGAACACCTAAAGTTGTTTTTTTTTTTTTAAATGAGTGGGTATTATTTTGTCTAGAATCTGAACTAACCTAATAAAATTGAAAGTAAAGCCTTTCTCCCACTCTTTTTGTGCATCTTCCTTTCAGCTTCAGATTTCTGAAAGATACTGAAGATAAAACTGAAGTAAGGCCAGGCGTGGTGGCTCACACCTGTAATCCCAGCACTTTGGGAGGCCAAGACGGGTAGATCACCTGAGGTCAGGACTTCAAGACCAGCCTGGCCAACATGGTGAAACATCATTTCTACTGAAAATGCAAAAAAAACAAAAAACAAAAAACTGCTGGGCATGGTGGTGTGTGCCTGTAATCCCAGCTACTTGGGAGGCTGAGACAGGAGAATCACTTGAACCTGGGAGGTGGAGGTTGCAGTGAACTGAGATTGTGCCACGGCACTCCAGCCTGGGCAACAGAGCGAGACTCTGTCTCAAAACAAAAAAGTGAAGTAAATGTATAAATTTGAAGATATTTCCAAGTACGCTCTTGGAAGAAAGAATGCTTTTATAATATTTTGATAACTACATAGGTGCTCTTCATTTTGATATATCCATGTGTGAATAAATAAATGGCTAGAGTAATAGAAATCAAGGCATTACTATTTTATTTCAACAAACATTCATTTAGTGTGTATTCAGATACTGGGTTAAGAACTGGGGATGTAGTATAAAACATGATTTCTACCCTCAGACTGCTCATATTCTAGTCATAGTTATGCAGAACAGTAACTCCAACAGTTATGTACCATGGATTAAGTGCTAAGGTAGAGTATGCTCACAGATAAGGGGTACCCAAACCAGATGTGGGAACAGGTAGGGTCAGGAAAGGCTTTCTGGAGTAGGGGATTTCTGAAGTAAGCCTTGAAGGATGAATTACCCATATAGTTGGCCATATTCAAGGGAAGAACAGAAACATGGTGTTCAGAAGAGATGTATGGGCTGAAAAATAGGAATGTGGGAGCCGTCACGGTAAATTCTTGGTAACTGAAGTGACAGAATGAGTTGGAACACCTGGAGCAAGTGTGGTCAGCAATGTTAACTTCTTGGAGGTTCAGACCCTTTTGAGAATCTGATAAATACTACAGATCCTCTCTGCATGGAAATGCAAAGAAGAAAAATTTCCACTGGGCTGCCCATGTTAGGAACCATGCACTTTGGGTTAAGAACCTCTGGTGTGCAGTAAAAAGAGATCTGAGGATGACACCTTGCAAGTAATAATAACAGTTGAGAGGATGGTAGAGGAAGAAGAGTAAGATGGAGAAGCGGGTGAACAGGGAAAGAGGAAAGTCAAGAAAGTATCATTTTAAGTTAAGAGTGAGAGTTTCCCAAAGGGAATACCAAATACCACAGATGAATCAAAGAAGACATAAAATGTCCATTGAATTTGGCCATCATCTGGAGGTCTTCGGTGACTTCAATCAGGTAAATTTCAATTGAGTAATATGGAGGAAAGGAAGCTGGGGTTCTGGAGATTGGATGAAACACTGAGGAAACAATCAGAGTTGAGACTATAAGGAGAAGTGCCTCTTTCCTTCATTTGTTTATTTAATAACTATTTCTTGAGTACTTACCACGTTCCAGACACTGTGCTGGAAGCTGGGGATTGGTCTATGTAGGCCTCCTTCATTAGCTGACATCTCATTGTGCCCACCCTGTTCCAAAGCTTCCCAGCCCCTGCCTGTCTCTCTCCTCCCAAACACACATACAGGCAATGTCCTAAAATGATTTTCTCCTTGGTACATTACCGGACACATTCAGCCACCAGGGGACTCCAGTTTTGCTGGGTCAGACCCAGGCTGCTCAATTGCTCTTCTCTCTCTTGGACACCAGGGAGCAAATTGTCCTCTATAATGCCAGGGACACACTTCAAAATATCATTGTGCCAGCCAGACCTCACTATGAGTCTGTCATTCAGTGAGTTTATAAAAATCATTGTAACTTTTTTTTTTTTAAGCTTGTACCAATTCTTTCTTGTAATAAATTTTTAAGCCTATTTGCATTGGGAAATATTGGTTCTAAATGTAGAAAAGTAGCATGAATCCCTGGCCCGAGGAAACCTTTATCCAGTCTTAGACTTTTTGCATGTGGGGACCCCTCATTTTAAAAACAAAACAAAAAAAACTCCTTGGGGCCAAGATGTATAGAGGCTGCAGTCACACCTAAGCGTCAAGGTAGCTGCTGCTTTTCTAAGGATAGGTGTGAGGGCGGGGTGGGGGGGTGGGATTCTATCTTCTTGGTGCCCCAGGCTTTCTGTGAAGAATAGTGTAATAAACCAGAGGATGCAGAGAATGATATACAGTGATTCCGTGGTTTATTCCAATTATTAAACCTGAAAACACAATTATCCCATTAGTATGATTCAAGATTTTTTCCAAAAATACACTGGGTTGCTCTTGCTTCTAGTGAAACTCACCTGCCCATTTTCTGCTTACTCACTTTGTCTTTAAGAAAATTTGACTGCTTTTTATCTCCTTCTGATTGGCTTTTCAGTTGCAAATTCAGAGAGTACTATATATTCTGTGTTCCAGGTCACTTCTAAAAAGTGTTAAATGAGAACAGGCCTAATACTTATCTATATTACTTTACCCAGCATTTTTCTTAATATTTGAAGATCTCATTCTTTTAAAAATTATTACTATGCCGGGCACGGTGGCTCAAGCCTGTAATCCCGGCACTTTGGGAGGCCGAGACGGGCAGATCACGAGGTCAGGAGATCGAGACCATCCTGGCTAACCCGGTGAAACCCCGTCTCTACTAAAAAATACAAAAAACTAGCCGGGCGTGGTGGCGGCGCATGTGGTCCCAGCTACTCGGGAGGCTGAGGCAGGAGAACGGCGGGAACCCAGGAGGCGGAGCTTGCAGTGAGCCGAGATGGCGCCACTGCACTCCAGCCTGGGCGACAGAGTGAGACTCCGTCTCAAAAAAAAAAAAAAAAAAAAAATTATTACTATGGATTATACTACAAGTATACAGATACCTGTAAAATGCACAGAATAGAGCCTGACATACTATGTTACATCAGTTTCTCCAGGTTCCACAGATGGTCTTGTATTTCCTGTGTTCCTTTCATAATTGTTAAAATGCTTATTAATTTAGGAGTGGGTGTAATGATGTTGTATTGGCAGTGTGCCAGCCAATGGTGTTATATAACACATTTTTTTTAATTTAAAAATTTTTAAAATGTAATTCACAATAGAGACAGGGTTTTGCCATGTTGCCTTGGCTGGTCTCGAGCTTCTGGGCTCAAGAAATCTGCCAGCCTTAACCTCCCAAAGTGCTGGCATTACAGGTGTGAGACACTGCGCCTGCCCAATAGAGAACATTTTTAAAAGCCTGGTCCTGCATGTTGCCAAACAATCCTTATGGAGACAGCAAAAAACTATATATTCTCAGTGTGATTTGCTATTTTGAATTTAGATTTCTGTAGATGTTTATTTTTTAAATGGAGAGCTTGGATGTTAGCTGTGGGCTTGTAAAAAATAAAAATAGATAAAAATTAAAAATGGGAAGCTTAATTTTGGAATTAATCTTTTTAACCTTTGGGTAGTTTTTTAGAAAGTATATCCTAAAAATACGTAGCATAACTAAAATATCTCATAAATCCTTTAGGATGAGCTCCTATTTATTAGAATGCTGTAAAAAATTAGAAAATCTTAATTTTATGAGACAACTGATAAACTTATTTTATAAATTGCTTTATTTGAATGTTTTATAATATAAAATAGGAAAATTATGAAGTTTATATGCAGAAGTTAAAGATTTTTCCAAGATCACTAGTAAAGGGCAGAATTAGACCAACTTCTGGACTGAACCACATCTTTGATGCATTTTTAATTATATTATTTTAATAAGGGAACTTTAAAGAAACTCTTATTGTCAATATTCTCCTAAACCTGTATCTACAGCACTCTGTAACAATTACTATTTACAATAATGACAAAAATTTCCAGGGTATATTTAAGAAAGGATTTATCTTTTTCAATAAAGGCTGAAACATAGAAGGCTGGAGGAAACAAAGGGTGAATTTTCAGTTAACCAAAATTTTTATTGAAGCTGGAAGCCATAAGGAAACTTGCATGCACCTTTGTGTATACCTTAAGTTTCTTAAGTAGTCATAGTTGTAGATACCTTTTTCAGAGTCTCCAGGTTTTTTTGTAGTAGGATAAAAATCATTTAAATTAACTCTCTTTACCTCTCTCCTCTCTTTTAGTCCTTTGCTCTCACTAGGCTGTTTTGGTGTTCTAGGACAAGCAAGTTCTTGAATATTCCTGTTCCTTGAAAAACCTTCTAGTTAGTGGTCATGTAATAGCTCCTCACGTCTTCACATCTTCCTCATTAAATCCACTGCATCTATAAACTGTACATCAGTAAAAATGTTTTATTAATATTAAAAATAATTTTGTTTCATTTCTTATTTATTAGACATTCGTGGCTGGAATCTCTTAAATCTGTATTAACTATAGTAAGCTGCTATGAAAGCTTCCAGTGCTATATAATTAATTCCATCATCGCATCCTTAAAATATGCCAGCACATGGCGCTTGCCCCTCCCTCTTTCTCCCTCCCTCCCTCCTCCCCCCTTCTCTCTCACACACACACACACACACACACGCACACGCACACACGCACACACGCGTGCGCACAGCGCACACCAAACTGCCGTTCTCCAGCAGGCCTGCTTCTGGAGTTGGGAGATGTCAGCCTGCTGGGAGGGGGTGGGGGGAGGAGGAAGAGGTGGGGCTCTACTCTGATTAATTACCTTAGGCATTCAGGGGTGGGGCTTCCTTCAGCCATCTGCCTGAGATATGGGAGGGAGCTGGAGAAAGAAGGAGGGGGAGAGACTGCCAGAGAGGAAGAGAAAAGAAAGGAAGAAACATTAGAAAGAAAAAGGAAGGAAAACGGTATAAAGGGAGATCAATTACCCACCCTTAAATAGCTAGACTGGGGGGGGGAGGGGGGTGGAAAGAAAGCTGTGGAGGTGTGCCCCAGCACGGCTGCTTTGAAAGGTTTATCATCTATCCGTTTGGTTTATGGAGAAAAAGAAAATGGTAACTCAGGTAAGATTTGTGCTTCCTCGGTATGTTTCTTTTCTCCTGTCTGGGATCTAAATAAAGGTTTGAGGGTGGAGTATAGTCAGAAGAGTTTTAATTATTATTGTCTTCTTAGAACAGCCCAGATGTATTGTTATTAGCTGAAAAGTCTGTGTCTGTTGAGTCCGCTTATGTGTGTGTTATGTATCCGTATCCTTTCTTCCCCCTCCCTCAACTCCATAGCAGATTCCTGTTTCCTGTACTGTGCAGCTGTAGCTCAGGAAAGACCCTGTGGGGATTTGTCTACCTCTTTGTCTTGGTTCTGAGAAGAGGGAGGGAGAGAAAGACTGCAGAGGTAGGAAGAGATTCTTGTAGACTGCCAAAAAGAGGGGAGCAGGATTCCTTTTAAGAATTTCAGAAGAATTTGTGTTGTAGGGAAATCTGATTCCTTATTCACTTTAGTTTCTCAGGATTGGCTATGGAATTGTAGTTTTGCTGTTACTCTAAACTGCTTATTAAAAATGAAGGTTAGGAAAGAATGTTTCATTTTCATGGCTTTGTTACTGGCAAAGATTTTCAGTAGGAGCATTCAGGTGTAACAGAGGCAGGTAGAGCCCTCCTTGACAGGAGAACAAATCTGAATGTATAAATCACAATCACACAGGCTTTAAAATACATTTGAAGGAGAGAGAGTAGGAAATGGAAGATATCTCTCCTCCCTCTCTCTCCCCTCTCGTTCTTCTCTCTTCTCTCTCTCCCACTCCTCCTCACTCTCTCCCCCAACCCCCTCAATCCCCCTTTCTCTCCTCCTCCTTTTCCCCTCTTTCTCCCTGCCTCTCTTTGGTTATGCCAGGCAATATCTCATCTGCATTTTAGCAAGTCATTCCTGACAAATGGAAAGGTGAATGCTCTTCCACAGTTCTCCCTGGCAAGGCAATTTTTCTTGTTAGCATCCTTCTGTATGCCCCATTACCCTTTTTCCTTTATGTATAGGTTGAGAGGAAATGATGAGGCTCTGATTTATCCATGAGAAATCATTTACACTATAGAACATTCAAGTCCTTTAGTCTCAGACTTAAGATCAGTTTCACTCCAGGTTTCTATGCTCTGTGGGGAAATTTCATCACTGGACAGTGCTTTCCTTTTAAGGAGGTTGCCCTTTTTTTGTATTCTCTCTTCTCTTCCTCTCCCAGTCACCACCGGAGGGCGAGAGAACCAGCTAGCTGTCAGGATAGAGGCATCATTTTAGGAGCTGGAATCCTGTTTAGTTATATAATGCCCTGCAGTGCTGTTTGGAAGGAGGGAAACCTGTAGGGAGATTTTCCCATTGTGACCTGGAGGAAAGAGAAGTTTCAAATGTATCTTTTCAAAGTAATTTTTCACCAAATCTGAGTTTAGAAAATTTCAACAAACTCCTTCCTCTTTTGGAAAAGCAGAGAAGCTTTTGAAATATTTCTCTTCCACGTCTTATCCCCTCATCATCAGTCTAATTACCTCTTTTGAAATACTGCTTTATATTTTTAAAAAATTTTTACGTAAAAGAGAAATCCTGTTTCTGGATTCTCTTTGTTGCTTGGGAGATGATACTTGCTTGACCTTAGAGCCCTCATTCAATTTTTATTAACTGGCAATATTAGAGGGTAACAGCTCTCTTCTTTCTTAGCAATTACTGAAGGATTTTCAATGCCTTGACTTTTCATTATGTATTTTTTAAACCAGTGAAAGAATTATCTAAAATGGAAATTTGTATAATGAGTTTTGCCTCATGGAACATTTCACCTTAGTTTCTAGAGGAGCTGGTAAGTGTAGTGTATGTGAGCATGAAGTTAGAGTGCACATGCTTATGCACACTTAATATTGTGGTTGTAATAATTAGTATTTAAAGAAGCCATAATTTTAGGAAAGAAGTAGAAGAAATAAATGGAAACTGGAAAGAGAGATTCTGGGGTGCCTAATAATTCTTATAATAAAATCACCATGTTTTATCAGGATGTGCTAAATATTGAAGAAAAGTTATGAGTTTTTGCCCATCCTGAAATTATACAACTGGAAAGGATAGAATATCAAATTTGAGAATTTTCAGTATTCCAGCCTATTTGTTTTGTTGTATATACCTTCTGTGTTAATGTAATGTACATAGTTGTTAGTAATCTAGGGGGAAAAATTCAAAGGAAATAACCAGCTGGTCCAAATCTTTCATTTGTCCTGTGGTTGTGTTGTGTTGTGTTGTGCCTGCATGTGTGTGTGTGTATGTTTGTGTTTGAGCCAGACATCCAATCCCAACATTTGATAATGACCTGTCACATAAGCTTTCTCAATATAGAATGTCTATACTGATGGTTACGGCTGGGTTATCAAAGTTAAATGGTTTATTACAACGTAAGAGAGATGTTTGGATATGTTTTCACTGTTTTGCTACCTAGGTTCTTTGCATCTTCAGATGATACCATTTCTATAGTCCCCAGTTTCCATTGCTCAGTTGTCGGAAAAGGGCTTTCAGTGGATGACTTTTTCATCATACCATATTAGATCCTTGTCAGTATTTGCACAGTGTATGCACTTTATTACTACATATGCACTTTATTACTACTTTTATAGGGCCTGTTTTTGTTTTAATTAAAACTGCTCTGTCGTTTATAGTAAGTAGTCAGTGCTCAGCTAAAAAGCAAATGGCAATTTAATCACAAAATTCTAATATAGCAGATAGACATGCTTATGTGATACATAAAACATTAATTTTATCGGCTGTTCATGTATATGTTGTAGGAGTATTTCACTGAGATCTCTTATTTTTGGGCATAATGACCAGATTATTGCATCTCATATTTATGAAAATAGCAACGTAGAATATGAAGGAAAGATAAATCATTCTTGTACTATGTGTAAAATTCGAAAAACAAAATTGCAAATGACTTCAACACTAATTAGTAAAAAATAAATGTTTAGCCAAACTCAAACTCAGTTATACTGTCTATTGTTGAAAGGGCAAGTGGACTAGGCAGAGAGGAAAGGATTTTACAGTATGGATGTGAAAGAAAATTTTTGTACTCTACTGTGGTATAAGACTGCCAGTTTCTGTGGAACACAAAGCCCTCCCTTTCTTGGACAGCTCAGTGCTTTGCTGGCATTTTCTTCAAAATCTGTTTTCCATCAGGACCAAGAGGAGGGAAGGTGTTAGGAATAAGGGAGGTTGGAAAGGGGGTTGCTGTTCCTTTAAATAGTGCAGTGAGTCCATGTGGCAGCAGGCCGCTCTGGAGTGTATTCTTTTGTAATGAATCACCAGTTCCATTGTCTGCTATCTCCCCTCTTTGTAGGTGGAAGGCTGAAGTCTTTCACCTGAGCTGCTGCCAGTTCGCTCTTCTGTTCCTGGGTGGTTGGGAGAAGAGAAGAGGGAGGGTATTTTATGCTTTAATTAAAGACAGATAAGAGAGCAGGTATGTTTTGCTTTGTTTCATTTTCTCTTTTCCTGTTTTTGTTTGTCTGGTTTTTGAAAGGAATTGGAGTAGAGAATCTATTCTGTGATTTTGCTAAGCATATCCCATTTTCTCTGAATTCTGGAGGTCCTCACAGCATTTAGTCTCCATTTTGTGGTACTGCTTTAAAGTGATTCCATTCGGTTGCCTGCCAGTCATGCTCCCTTGCCACTCGAACCTCATCCCACCCTTCATCCACGCAGCTGCAGCCACACTGTTTGTTTTGGCACACTATCCACTTTCTATGGGCTTTGCAGGATTTGGGGAGTTGGAGGATAGGCGAGGATTGTGGGTTGGAGACTAAATTTATGTTCCTTTACAATGAAAAAAAAGCCTCACTTTTTCCAGAGATTTGGTTTCTTTCTGAATTCTTCTACATTGCTCCATATCTTTAGTTATAACCATTTCCTCGCCGAGGCCAAGATTGTCTCTTGAAAAGTATCGCTTTTCTAAAAATTACTTAACTTTCTTGAAAAGATACCCAGAATTTCATAAATGAAGCTATGATGAAATCCAAGCACTCTTGACTCATTAAATTGTTTTTTCCGTCTTAGTCACCCCCTAATCACACACACTTTTTTCTTTCTTTTTTTGCCCCTTTTCTCTTTTTTTCCCTTTATCTTTCTCCTTAGTTTTGCAGTTGGGTCTAGGTAAGCTTAATATTTGACAACCTACTACTTAAATTTGTATTGCTACAGAAGACATCTTCATATTGAACGGTAATGACATTCCTCATTCCTCTCAGTGATAAGGCGTAAGCTCAAATTCCTGGTTTTGTTCCTCCAGTTTTCTATTCTCCCCTGAGAAATTCCAAACTCTGATCTACACAGATTGCCATATGCAAACAATTTTATCTCTCTCAAATTTGAACTTTTCATCATGGAATTCCTTACCTAGGGATTGTTTCTTGGACATCTGTTTATAATAGACAGATAGTTTCTGGGAACCAGTCATACTAGATGCTACAGCACCCTTTACCCACCCTGGTCTCCTTCTGGTATACCGTTCCTCTCTGGGATCTGACATTATTGGTATCCCACACGTTCCCTTCTGAAGTCATAATTCCTCACTCTTTGTTTTCAACATTTCCAAACCACTGTCAAATCTTTTTTGAACGTTTCCTCCCAACATTTTGTATGTGAAATCTGCCAGGCACAAATAGAAGGCTCCCCTGCAGTAAATACTTTGCTCTTTTGATTGTAGCACCCTTCTTAGCGGGCTCCAGTGTTCAGCCTCTTCTAGGCAGTCAGAAATGCTGCATTCTGCCATCACGATGTATTGTGTCTATTTCCCAGACTCTTACATGTTTCTCTATTACTACTGGAATGATTAAATTCAGGAAACTAATTCATTAGAGGTCATTGCCAGAGTGAGTCATTTAAAATGCAAGTCTGATTTTGTCATTCCTGTGTTTATACCTTGCAGTTGCTCCCCTTCAGTCTCTGAATAAAATCCTGTGACCCTGCATGATCAGAAATCTGGCTGTCTCTCCAGCCTCATCTCCTGCCATCCTTTTCTTGCTGTATTTCATTCTAATGACACTGGCCTCTTTGCTGTTCTCTTAACATACCTCAGACCCTCCTTCTTAGGACCCTTCTGCTTTGCTGCGTGCCCAAAATGCTCTTCCCACTGGTACCCATGTAGTTTGTTCTACTCTCGAATATTTCTTCTCAAGGGAGACCTTTCCCTTAACTTTCCTAGCTTAAACCAGCACTCCCTTGTCACTCCTACCTTCATTCTGCTTTTTCTTCACTTGTCACTGATTTTAGTTCTTATCATTGATTGTTATATGTTTGTTGTCTGTCTCCTCCCCAACCCCGAACAGAAGCTCCCTGAGATCAGGATCCTCGTCAGCAGTCTGTTGTATTCCCAGTGTGTAGAACAGTGCCCGGCACATAGTCATAATAAAAATAGCTAATCTTTGTATCTGCTGATGATGCATTAATATCAGATACTGTTCTAAGCACTTTACCCTCATTAACTCATTGAGTCCTCTCAGTAACCCTGTGTTATCTCCATTGTACAAAAAGGAAACTAGGCATATGATGGTTAAGTAACTTGCCCAAGTTCAGACAGCTGCTAAGAGATCTTGTGGGGAATGATATCTAGACAGACTGGCTTAGAAATTGGTATTCTTAGCCACTGTATGCTACCCCTTGTAGGTATTGGGTATTCAGTAAATATTTGTTGAATGTGTGAATAAATTAATTTAGTTGAGACTCTGATTCATTTCTGAAATTTCCATCCCTGACTTAAGACTTTGATAAAACACTTGCAGTAACGGAATTCATTGTTGAATAAAATGGCTTCATTATTATAATATGTAATAAAGTATATATTATTTTATGATAAAAAATTAATATTGTCTAATAATGCTAAATAATAATGCAGAGTACATACTGTGCATTAAGCACTGTCTTAAGTGCTTTACATATTTTAGGACATTTATTCCACTCAGCAGCCTTATCTACTTACTCAGCAGTACTGTTAATGTCCATGTTGTAGAAATTAGGAAATCCAAGGAGTTTGGCTCCAGCATTTCTGTTCTTAACCACCACTAATAATGACTGTTACTAAAATAAGTCTTTGTTTTTGCTTACCTACTCTGTGCCAGTCAATTTTACATACATAGCACATTTACAAACATAATTATTCACATTATGTATCACTTGTCAGTCATCTTTGAGGTAGGTGAGGTTTTTCCCATTTTTTGCATGAGACTTTGAGATTCTAGAGGTCAGGCAACCTGGCGACTCTGGAAACAGAGAGAGAGAGGTTTCAAACTGGAGATCTATTTAGTCCCAAATTCACATGCTCTTCCGTTATACTGTGAGCCTCATAAGATAAATAGTTCCATTGTTGGCCATGAAAAGTAGAAAAGTGTTCTTTATGAGCTGAAATCTGTTTTCATTATTGTCTTCTCATTCCTTCTCGATTTCTCATCTGGAGTTACATTGAGTGGTTTCATGTCTTCTACATAAAATCCAAATATTTGAAGATACTGCTGAATGTTCCCTTTAATCTTCTGTTGCCTTGCTTATTTTTCCTTCTTCCTTGAATTATTCCTCATAGATATGAAAACATACGGTTTCCAGAATGTTTACTGACTGTCCTGGACTAATTGCATTAATTTATATGGATGATTTATCATTTATGTCTAATTGCTAAGTAAAAATATCAATTATGATTACTTTTTAAGTTTTATTGATACATAATTATACATATTTATGGAGTACTTATGATATTTTATACATGCATACAATGTGTAATGATCAAATCAGTAATTAGGATACCCATCACCTCAGATATTTATCATTTCTTCGTATAGAGAATATTTCACATCTCCCCTTCTAGCTATTTTGAAATACGTAATAAATTATTGTTAACTATAGTCACTGTGTGTCGAATATTAGAACTTCAACTTCCGCTTCCACTTCCTCTTCCTCTTCTTTTTCTTCTTCTTTTTTTTTGGAGACTGAGTCTCACTCTATTGCCCAGGCCAGAGTGCAGTGGTGCGATCTTGGCTCAGATCTCGGCTCATTGCAGTCTGCACCTCCTGGGTTCAAGTGATTCTCCTGCCTCAGCCTCCGAAGTAGCTAGGACTGCAGGTGCACGCCACCACGCCTGGCTAATTTTTGCAATTTTAGTAGAGACAGCATTTCACCATGTTGGCCAGGCTGCTCTCGAACTCCTGACCTCAAGTGATCTGCCCACCTCTGCCTCCCAGAGTGCTGGGATTACAGGTGCGAGCCACCGCGCCTGGCCAAGAACTTATTTATTCTAACTGTGTTTTTGTACCTAGTAACCAACCTCTCTCCATCCCCTGCCTCCTTCCCAGCATTTGGCAAACATCATTTTACAGTTATGAGTATTAAGTATCATATCTTTGTTATAAATGTTGTTTTATGATAACATGTTTGGCTTTAGTCAGTTTCTTTTTTGTGTTGTTTTTGAGACAGGGTCTCACTCTTTCGCCCAGGCTAGAATGTAGTGGCATGATCTTGGCTCACTGCAACCTCTGCCTACTGAGTTCAAGTGATTATCCTGCCTCAGCCTCCCAAGTAGCTAGGACTACAGGCGTGCGTCACCATGCCCAGCTAATTTTTGTATTTTTTGGTAGAGTTGGGGTTTCACCATGTTGGCCAGACTGATCTTGAACTCCTGACCTCAGGTGATCCACCCGCCTTGACCTCCCAAAGTGCTGGGATTACAGGCATGAGCCATTGCGTACAACTGGCTTTAGTCAGTTTGTATAGCGCATTGAACATCTAGTAGTGTTGGCAATTTACAATTCCAAAAATGAAGGGATAATACCTTGAACTCCTAAAAAGAATAAATAGAATATTGTTTTTCTGTCTACTATAAAGCATTCTCTCAGCTGATTGGCAGGAATCTACCTGTCTTTTAATCTCTGAGTCTTGCCGTGATCCCTCAAAGGTTACTGTCACTGAGTAATGGAAGTCAGTGATTATTTTACGATATTATAAATGAATGTTTTATGTCCACAAATGATACAACTGTATTCTTTTTTCCTAATGTTAATTATGATTCCTTGTAAGAAGTTTGGAAGAGACAAACTGGGACTTAAGTGAACGAGATTGGGTTTTGAAAAGACTCTTAACTTAGAGCAAAGATCCATGAACTTTTTCTGTAAAGGGCCAGATAGTAAACAATTTTGGCTTTGCAAGCCGTGTTGTTTCTATCACAACTACCCGGCTTTGCTGATGAAGCACTGAAGAAGCTATAGATGGTAAGTAAATGAATGGTTAGTTATAGCTGTGTTCCAGTAAAACTATTTATGGACACTGAAATTTAAATTCCATGTAATGTTTATGTGTCACAAAATATGATTCTTTCAACTTTATTTTTATTTTTATTTTTGAGACAGAGTCTCACACTGTCCTCCAGGCTGGAGTGCAGTGGTGCGATCTCGGCTCACTGCAAGTTCCGCCTCCCGGGTTCACGCCATTCTGCCTCAGCCTCCTGAGTGTCTGAGACTACAGGTGCCTGCCACCATGGCTGGCTAATTTTTTGTATTTTTAGGAGAGACAGGATTTCACCATGTTAACCAGGATGGTCTCAATCTCCTGACCTTGTGATCCGCCCACCTCGGCCTCCCAAAGTGCTGGGATTACAGGCGTGAGCTGCCGCGCCTGGCCTCTTTTAACTATTTAAAAACGTAAAAGCATGCTTAAGTTGCAGGTTATATAAAAGTAGGTGGAGGGCTGGCTTTGAACCACAAGCTATAGTTTGCTGATCCCTGACTTAGAGGGATACAGGACCTCGCAATTTCCTTTATAGCGTAGGTTAAGTTTTCCCGTATAGCTTCATGACAGAGAGACAGTTTTGAGTGGTTCTGGCAGGTCATCATGGATCCCTATTACAATAGAATGAATCCCCTGATTTGCTCTCTTATTTCCCCAGCCCCAGAAAATACGAAGATTCTTCTTCTTTACTTCCTTTCTCCATCTATATGCTGTATTTTATACCTTCTTGCTTTTTGTATACATTTTCATATTTAAAAAAAAATACATTTTTCATGTTAGTTATCAGCTATATAACAACATTTGGGTCAGTGACAGACTGCCTACACAATAATGGTTCCATAAGATTATAATACTCTATTTTCACTGTCCCTTTTCTATATTGAGATACACACATACTTAGGTTTGGGTTATACTTGCCTACAGTATTCATTATAGTCACATGCTGTACAAATTTGTGGCCTAGGAGCAATAGGCTACGCCATATAGTCTAGTCGTGTAGTAGGCAATACCATCTAAATTTGTGTAAGTACACTGTGTGATGTTCACACAAAGACACACTTGCTTAAGGACACATTTCTCAGAACATATCCCTGTCATCAAGTGACGCATGACTATTATTTATTACTTTGGGCCAGAATGCATTTTTCTCCCACGTGATTAATTTGTCTTTAAAGATTCAGCTTAGACTTCACCTACTTCAGAAATCTTTCTATCTCACAGAGTTGTCCCTCTGTGCTTCATTAGCATTCTATATGCATTTTTCTTATAGCTTATACAGTACTGTAATTGTGAGTGTATTTCTGTTTTTTTCCATCAGACTACAGTTTCTTTCAGGATTGGGACTATATCACCAGTGTTAGCATCTGGCAAATATTCTTTTGAGTTAATTAATGATTTTTAACTTGCTAATTCATTGATAGTGTCCTCTTTTGAAATGTTGAATGGGAGAGTTAAATTGGGTAGTCACTTATAACCTAATGCTTATTATTTAAACCAGTTAATACTTAACACACATGTAGTTTGGGAAATACATGCTTTACATAGCTAGAAGATTGGGAAGATTTTGGAATAAACTATTTGAGGGACACAGGAAACTCTTGTAGTATAGATGTTCTAGTGGAGGTGGAAACCTGTGTGTATGATGGTAAATGGCATAGGAGCTCTAGCCTCCTGGGAAGTCAGGCAGGAAGGAAGAAGGGCATGACTCCCGCAACTGGGGAAAGAGCATGACAGAGAAAGAGAACTGGAAGGTGACAATGAAATCTTAGGGATTGGCAACCCATGGCAAGTATACCAAATATGGTATATTGAGCATAGTCATCTTCCTCTCTGCTTTGCCTTCCACTCAAGATGGCCAAGAGGTAGATTCTTTACATACTACTTTTGAAAACTTGTTATCGCAGATATCTAGCAGATCCTAACCAGCCATTCTATGTCATTTTCAAGGCTCACTGTTCTTTTAGGTCTTTTTCCCTCCCTCTCTCTGTTTCTTTTTGGATAACTTCTATATGGTAACGTCAAATGTACTTACCTTTTTTTCCCTGCAACGTCTAGTCTGCCATTAATCCAATCCAGTGGGTGCGTATGTGTTTTTTAAATCTCAGATTATAGTTTTCATCTCTAGAATTTAATGTGGGTCTTTTTCACACCTCTCATGTCTCTTCTTAGCATGTTCATTTTTTTCCTTTTTTCCTTTTTTATCTTGAACGTATGGGACACAAATGTTTTAATGTCCTCATCTGCTAATTCTAACGTATGTATTAGTTCTCGGTGAGTTGTAATTAATTTATTTTTCTCAGCATTATGTGTTGTATTTTTCCTGCTTCTTTGCATGCCTGGTAATTTTTGATTGGATGCCAGACATTGTGAATTTTATCTTGTTGGATGCTAGATAATTTTTTATTTCTGTAAATATTCTTGAGCTTTACAGCACAACTAAGTTTCTTAGAAAAAGTTTGATCCTTTCAGGTCTTGGGTTGTTTGTTTGTTTTGTTTGTTCGTTTGTTTTTTGAGACAGAGTCTCGCTCTGTCACCCAGGCTGGAGTACAGTGGTGCAATCTCGGCTCACTGCAACCTCCGCCTCCCGGGTTCAAGTGATTCTCCTGCCTCAGCCTCCCGAGTAGCTGGAATTACAGGTGCGTGCCAACACGCCCAGCTAATTTTTTGTGTTTTTAGTGGAGATGGGGTTTCGCTGTGTTAGCCAGGATGGTCTCTATCTCCTGACCTCGTGATCCGCCCGCCTCGTCCTCCCAAAGTGCTGGGATTTATACAGGCATGAGCCACACGCCCAACCTCAGGTCTTGTTTTTTAAGCTTTGTTAGACAGGACTAGAGCTGTGTTTAGTCTCTGGTTAATTTTTCCTGGCCACTGAGGCAAGACTCTGTTTCAAAGACTCTAATCGACGCTCCTTAAATCATTAGGTTTTCCACTCTGGCTGTTAAGAACAGGCTTATTCTTGGCACTGTGTGAGCTCCTAGTACTGTTGCCTGTATTTCTTTCAAGTGGTTCTTTCCCCAGCCTCTGGAAGTTTCACACATAGATGTGGCAGTCAGCACTCAATTGAGTACTTGAGATCTTTAGAGCTGTCTTTCTGTCTGCAGCTTTCTCCAGTACCGTCCCCTGTGCTGTCTTGGCTTCTCCAGACTTCTAGTTCTATCTTCTCAATTCATGGAACCCACCAGGTTCTGCCTGGGTCCCTCCTTCTCTGCCACAGCCTGGAAACTTTACCCATGTTATAAGTTGGGGCAGTTGTAAAGCTCAACTTGCTTGTTTCCTGACTGAGGAATCTCTGTCTTTCCTTGCCTTCTAGACAATGTCTTAAGTGCTGTTGTTTCATGTATTTTGTGGTTTTTTTAGTAGTTTCAGGTAGAAAGATAAATCTGGTTTTTTGGGGTTTTTTTTTTTTTTTTTTGGTTTTTTTTTAAGACAGAGTCTCACTCTGTCGGCCAGGCTGGAGTGCAGTGGCGCAATCTTGGCTCACTGTAACCTCCGTCTCCCAGGCTCAAGCAGTTCTCCTGCCTCAGCCTCCCAAGTAGCTGAGATTTCAGGCATGTGCCACTATGCTCTGCTAATTTTTGTATTTTTAGTAGAGATAGGGTTTCACCACATTGGCCAGGTTGGACTCAAACTCCTGACCTCAGGTGATCTGCCTGCCTTGGCCTCCGCACCTGGCCTTAAATGTGGTTCTTGTTACTCCGTCTTGATTGGAAGCCGAAGAGTGAACACATACTTTTAAAAGAAAATTAAGCAGTGTCTCATTGAATATATTTTAAATTTATGATTGAAAATGAGTTGAACAGTTCATTTCAAGGAGTATTAGGGAAGAATGCATAAGATGTGTAAGTAATTATACTAGAAGGTGGAATATGGTAAATTACGTGAAAATGATGTCAATAAAGTGTTGTTAGAGGCTTATGTGAGGAAAGAGTTTGAGAAGTTTGGCAGAAGTGGAAGGCATGAGAAGAATGGCTATGGCATTGTTGTGTGTGTATGTGTGTATACGAGTTATACAAGACATTGTCTGAAACTAGAATCAAATTCTTTATTATTGAGTGAGGTTTAGTGGTAGGATAGTTTCAGAGAGTCTAGGATTGATAAAATTAATGGGGGTAAAAAAAAAGTCATTTAGCAGAAATACCTAAGCAAGAACACAGGAAAAATAAAGTTTCCATGGTTTTGTAGTTTGGTGTGATTTGTGGTGTTGCGGAAAAAGAGAAGCATCCTTTTTTCCGATGTATTACCTGCCCTTGCAAATCTTACAGAATAGGGAGGGAGAAAATTCAAAGTACTATTTGTTCACTGTGTTAAACAGTGTAGAAAATAGGGGCACTCCGGAATGTGAAAATGATGACCACTGCTGCAAACTTGATGGAACCTTAGAAAACCTCAATAAGCAATATTTAGACTCTTTGAGTCATTGCTATTTAAATGATAATCAGATTATCTATAGATTTCAATGGGAATGCATTGTGGAACTAAAGAAGTAGATGGCATTGTTTAGAGCTTTCTTAACTTCAGTTAAAATGGTCACCTGACTGTTGGTTGCTAATATAGAGCAACTGTGACAAAAAGCTTATCTCAGTAAGGTAATCCCCCCATCCACGGTGTCCCTTTTCATGGTTTCAGTTACCCATGATCAACCATAGTCTGAAAATTCTAAGGTATGGTATTTTGAGAGAGAGCGAGAAAGTGACCACATTCAGGGAACTTTTATTACAGTATATTGTTATAATTGTTCTATGTTACTATTAGTATTGTTGTTATTCTCTTACTGTGCCTGATTTGTAAGTTAAACTTTCTCATAGTTAGGTATGTATAGGAAAAAAAACAGTAGATGAGGGTTCAGTGCTGTTAGGAATCCACTGAGAGTCTTGGAGCATACCCCTGTAGAGAAAGGAGGCTACTATATATGCTTTAAAGTTTTCCCTCCTGAGGAACCAGGGGGCATTTTGGAAAAACAGGAAATGCAGAGGGGGGAGGTTTGTTTAATTTTACGTAGCCTATCTCTTCTGTGCAATCTTTAGTTAAGAAGAATGTGATTTTTCCCCTCATATTTGTATTGATGTGACTGTTCATATGAAAAAGAACATGGAGAACTTATAACTCAGCTGTTAGCATTTATATTTTGGACTACGTATGCTTCCTATTTTTTCTTATTCTTTCACATTAATAGTGGTAATTATTATCTTTTTTTTTTTTTTTTTTTAGCCAAAAGCAAAGAATTTTTTATATATGATCTTAGTTAATTCTTTTTTTTTTTTTTTTTTTGAGGTGGAGTCTCATTCTGTTGCCCAGGCTGGAGTGCAATGGTGAGATCGTGGCTCACTGCAACCTCCGCCTCCCAGGTTCAAGTGATTGTCCTGTCTCAGCCTCCTGAGTAGGTGGGACTACAGGCACATGCCACCATGCCTGACTAATTTTTGTGTTTTTAGTAGAGACAGGGTTTTGCTATACTGGCCAAGCTGGTCTCGAACTCCTGACCCCTCATGTGATCCACCCACCTCAGCCTCCCAAAGTGCTGGGATTACAAACGGAAGCCATCACGCCCGGCCTAGAAAATTATTCTTGAATGAAGCTGGATAGTGTAGTTGATTTAATTGATAATAATAATGAAGTTTCAAGTGAGGAAGATTATAAGTAAAGAAAAGAAATAGATATGTCCTTTTATTATTTTTTAAAGTATGCCCTGTTTGTTTAGCATTGACTTGACTTTCACAGGAAATGTGGAGTGAAAACTACAAACATTTTCATTACCAAACAACTATTAAGTATGGATGGCTTCTTTTTGGTTCTTTTATTAGCGGTTTCAGGTATCCCCTAGTTCTGTCTTCTGCAGGCCACCTTTCTTAGGATGAGGTAGGTTTTCCTGTTCAGTAGTAACAGTCTGTTTATAATAGCATTTTTGATGACTACTTCTTTTTTTTTTTTTTTTTTTGAGACGGAGTCTTGCTCTGTCGCCCAAGCTAGAGTGCAGTGGCGCGATCCTGGCTCACTGCAAACTCCGCCTCCCGGGTTCACGCCATTCTCCTGCCCCAGCCTCCCGAGTAGCTGGGACTACAGGCGCCTGCCACCTCGCCCGGCTCATTTTTTGTATTTTTAGTAGAGACAGGGTTTCACCGTGGTCTCGATCTCCTGACCTTGTGATTCGCCCGCCTCGGCCTCCCAAAGTGCTGGGATTACAGGCGTGAGCCACCGCGCCCGGCCGATGACTACTTCTAACATAGGACTCCAGTTTCTTCTCTAGGCTGGCCTCATTGTGATGAAGGATTCAATGTTGCAATCACTGGTTTACATTTCATTGCCATTCCTGACTGAAGGATCAGAGTCCATGGCATGCCTTATTGATCCATTTGCTAGAGATCAATGTGGTAACGGGAATTGTTTTCCTCTTTAGACTGCATTCTGATCTGGGCCACTATTCCTTTCATGAAGAAGGAGGGAGATGAAAAATTAGGCATTCTAACTGGTAACTACTTGATTTTTTCTTTTGTTTCTGAGAGTAGTTAGACCCTTGCAAATCTTTTCTGTTTGTAAGGATTTCAAATAATGTTTAGCACGTAATGCTGGGTGTATTTGTAGATGGCATTAGGACTGTGACTTACAGCACATATTTAGGTTTTTTTTTTTGAGATGGGGTCTCATCCTGTTGCCCAGTCTGGAATGCAATAGCGTGATCTCGGCTCACTGCAACCTCCGCCTCCTGGGTTCAAGCGATTCTCCTGCCTCAGCCTCCCGAGTAGCTGAGATTACAGGTGCGCACCACCACACCTGGCTAATTTTTTGTATCTTTAGTAGAGATGGGGTTTCACCATGTTGGCCAGGCTGGTCTTGATCTCCTGACCTCATGATCCACCCGCCTCGGCCTCCCAAAGTGCTGGGATTACAGGCGTGAGCCACTACGTCTGGCCACATATTTAGTTTTGATCCTTCTCTGAGTTGCTTTGCTTCCTGTAATTTAAATGTGTCTAATTTATTAAAGCATAAGTACCCAGGCGGTTTCAAAAATTGTAGTAAACACTTTATTTTCCTTTTAATCTTCTCTAATTTTCTTTTAATAAATCTTCGAGTTGTTAAAGGTTTTTTTTAAAGAAACATAAATGTTTAATAGTTATTTCACCTTTCTCAAATCTATACAGGAAACTGGAATTAACAGAACTCATTTATGGTTGAAATCTTGTTTTGCAGAAAATAAATCATGACTTCTGGGTCAAGATGATAGGTAGATGCTTTCATTTGCCTCACATCTCTTATAAGACTCCACTGAAATAACAGTACAGAAGTACAAAAAATAAATCAGCAATAGCAAATAGAAAAAGGTGAGATGTAACACTAATAAACAAGAGAGTTACTAAATTTCTGGAAAAGCTAAAGCTAGTGAGGACCAATTGAGGGATGAAATGGAGAATAAACAGATGCCTGTCAGTGAATACAAGGAGGCTGCTTGCTAGTGGTGTGGAAGCCAGTCTGCCTAGGGGGAACCCATGGGAGCTCTGTGAGCAAAAATGAAAAAGAGACAGAAAGCAGGAATTCAGTGTTTATTTAGGGGATAGCTCAGTTACCTGGCACTGACAGAGCCTTTCCAACCCCTTCCCAGTGGCAGTAGTCAGCAAATACTATGCCACCCCCTTTCTCTAGCATTAACAAAGGAAAAACAAGGCCGGGCGCGGTGGCTAATGCCTATAATCCTAGCACTTTGGGAGTCTGAGGCGAGTGGATCACCTGAGGTTAGATCGAGACCAGCCTGGCCAACATGGTGAAACCCCGTCTCTACTAAAAATACAAAAATTAGCTGGGTGTGGTGGTGGGTGCCTGTAATCCCAGCTACTTGGGAGGCTGAGGCAGGAGAATTACTTGAACCCGGGAGGCGGAAGTTGCAGTGAGCCGGGATTGTGCTACTGCACACTCCAGCCTGGACGACAGAGCAAGACTCTCTCTCTCAAAAAAAAAAAAAAAGAAAACCCAAAGGAAAAATAAAACATGAAACAGTGTTTGTCTCCAAAGAAGTTGATCAGAATGTTTGGGGAAATTTAATTTTGTGTGTGTGTTAGATATTGGCACCCCTTCCTTTAGTCTCATATTTAGGGGGATGGCATTCTGCACTTTGCTAGTGGCTTACACTAAAACAAAGCCTGCCAGTGACATGCTCTTCTCTGTCTTATACTGAGTTCCCATTAGAATTTTAATTCCAAAGAGAGATCTAATCGGAAAACAAATTCACAGAGGAAACTCATACTAGCTAACAAGTCCTTTTACCTGGGTTACCAGTGCGTGAGGATCATTAGAAGTCTGAGAGGAACTTTTAGCATGAAAGAGACCAGAAGAAACAAAAAGAAAACCTGAACCTAGGGACAACAAATAATGCAGGAAGCAGAAGAGAACTTTAAAGGAATCTTCTAACTAAAATACTCATTTATAAAACCAATACTAGATATAATGAAAAGGAAACAATTAGAGAATACAAAAGGAGATTTAGAGCATTATTGTCAATAGAAAGCACACAGTAGAAGGATAGCCAAATAGAGTTGGAGATGTTCCCAAAAAGTAGAGGTTTAAGTCACCAAAATGGAAAATACAAGACACAAGTCATAGACTGTGTTCTTAGCTAGTGTTCTCTAGCCTGAAACAAAAACCTTACCCACTAACACTTTATTGGGGTGTACCATCTCAGGAAAGCAGGAGGGAAAGAAGGCAGAAAGGCTGGCCCTGTCTTTGTAATAGGCCTTGCTGATTGCTTAGTTTTACTGGAAGTCTTCAGGAAGGTTGTGTAGAGCTATTGCTTCTCTGTCCTTTCCATCCAAAGAAGGTGTGAAGAGGTGTTTATGGTTTCCTCCCATTTCCTGCCCCCCCTCCTCTTGGTCAAAGTTTGCTATACAAACAGTTAACTCACTTGACCCCTTCCTTCAGTGGCCTCAGGAGAGGAGGCCAGGTCCTGCTGTCCTGTGGGCAGATCAGGTCTATACTGAGCATGTGTTGCCAAAGCCTGGGAGTGGTCAGAGGAGTCGGTAATCCCTAATGGCAGCTCTGGCCTGGGAACCTCCGCCTTTTAAGGAACTATTAAAAGAGGGTCAGTCCTCAAAGGACTGACAGAGGGAAGGACTGGAAACTACTGCTTTTTTTTTTTTTTTTGAGGCGGAATCTCACTCTGTCGCCCAGGCTGGATTGCAGTGGCTGGCGCGATCTCGGCTCACTGCAACCTCCACCTCCCAGGTTCAAGCAATTCTCCTGCCTCAGCCTCCCAAGTAGCTGGGATTACAGGCGCCCTCCACTACACCTTGCTAATAGTTTTAGTAGAGATGGGGTTTCACCATGTTGTCCAGGCTGGTGTCGAACTCCTGACCTCAGGCAGGCCTCCTTGGCCTCCCAAAGTGCTGGGATTACAGGCGTGAGCCAACACGCCTGGCCAGGTTACTGCTGCTTTTCATCATAAGCTCTTCTTACCTATTTGATTTGCATTATGTGCTTGTATTAATTTGATAAATATTAAAAAATCAAATTTAAAAAGGAAAAATGAGTTACCAAAACACCCTGGAAATAACTATCAAAGATGTTTTAGAATGCATTTAGAAAACAGAATGAACTTCAAATATGAAAAAGTAGAATCTAATTAGTTTATATCAGGAACATCTTGGACTACTAGAATTGATCCTTTCTCCTTTCCCACTCTTTCTTGCTCACTCCTCATTAGCATACAGTACCTTGAGGTTGAAATCTAGTAGTCTTCTCCTCACTCTTACCTGTTGCCAGGTTCTGCCAATTCTGCCTTTGGATTGTCTTCACTTGGGCCCCCCAATCTATGTCTCACTCACTGTGCCTATTGTATGTAGTTCATAGCTTTAGTATAAAGTCCCTTCAAAGTTTGTGGCATCCTAATGAATCTCTTTGTCTTCCCTACCTCATATCACCTTTGTTTCCCGATGCTGAGTGTTGGTCGCTTTCTGTAACCATATCATTTTTGTTATAACAAAACTTTGTGTTTGTTTATATACTCTACTAGGTTGAAACATCTTTTATTTCTTTAACAAATACTTATTGAGGGCTTTTAAGGCAGCCACTGGGATGAATTAGATCTGGACAATTACCTGTCCTCAACAAGTTCATGTTCTGTAAAGACAATACATATGTAAGCAGATAATTGTAATTGAATATAAGTACCACAATAGAGTTAAGTATTAGGTTGGGGAGGGGAGGAGGAAGGAATGATTTTTTCCCCCTATTTGAGTGAATCAGAAACCTCTAGAGAGGAGTAAATGCCCAAATACATATTAAAGATTGCGTACGTATTAGCCCGATTAGTAGAAAGGAGAAAAGCTTTCTAAGCAGAAATAATACTATGTGCAAATAAACTGGAAGGTGAAATAGTACATGCTGTTTTTCAGCATTCGACACACATTAGATTACCACCTGTGCCAAACCCTCCTCATCTCAGGTGAATTATCAGGGTCGCCTCCCAACAGGGCTCCCTGCCTTTGCCTTTGCCGAGTGGTACATTTAAAACCTAATTCTGACCACACCACTTCTCTGCTCAGAACTCTCAGTGGAGTGTAAAAGCTAACATCCCTGCAGTGGCTGTAAGCTTTACAGGAATTCTGTCAATATCCTCTTTCCCCACTGCTACCTTTCTCACTTCATCTCCTGCCACTCTGTTCATGCTTACACCAGTGTTATCACATAGGTTTCCAAGGCCTCCATGTTCCTGGTTCTTAGAATGAGCTACTTGTGTTTTTGCCTGTGGGACTTTGCATTTGTGTTCCCTTTGTCTGGAGTCTTCTTCCATCCAGATGCACATATGACTTGTTGCCTTAATTTCTAAAAAAATATGATCAGTGTTACCTTTCCATACCACCTGTAGAAAAAGGAAATTCTCTGTCTCTCCAGCCCAATACCCTGATACCCTCCTTTTATTTTTTCTCTGTAGCACACCATCTGTTTATTGTTTTGCTTGCCGATTTATTATTTGTCTCTTCCTACTAGAATGTAAACTCCATAAAGGCAGGGACTTTGGCTTTTTAATCACTGTTGTTTCCTCAGCAACTAGGACAGAATATCTAACACACGATAGATACTCAATAAATATTTGATGGCAAGAGTTGAAGCTGAATAGATGAAGTGTGCAAGAGGCATGACTTCCATGCAAAGGTATTTGGACTTGAGACTGTAAACATTGGGAGTCTAGGATTCTAAGAAGATAAATTAACTATCAGATTTAGGTTTTATTTTAGAAAGATCATTCTGGCAGCTGCTTGGAGAGTTCATTAGGTTGAGGTTAAGTTAAAATAAAGCTGAACTCTTTAAAAACCAAAAAACATTATGTAGATAGCCTAGGTGAGAACAGCGGCTCATTTTTCTTTTAATTCCCCATAGTACATAATGTGGACTCTCACATATAGCCTTATATATATTTTCATAGAATGATTATTTATATTGTGGTGAGGTCCCTGGCAGAGTTGGTAAAGCTATTGAGAGAATGGTTCCTATCTTTTTTTAAACTTATACTGCAGAAGCAGGTATTCAATTACCTGGTTAATTCAATTACCAGGCATTTTCTAAAGGGCACCTGTTATGTGCTCATCATCACTTCATTTGGTGAGGAAGCTATGATGTAGTTTATGATTCAGTCCCTGGTTGACTTAGGGACTTTACTTGTTAAATGACTAGAGAATATATAAGCCACCATGTAACCATGGTTGTAGACAAAATGTGTTTTGTTCTGGGAAAGGGATAGGGAAAATTTTTCTCTGTTACTGTATGTTTATAATGTGAATTTTCTATTTTAAAGAGGTAGACTACAACAGAATGCCTAACAACATTTATAAAGCATAATTAAATATTTTGTAATTCAGAAAACACTCTAGTACCTTGCCAGTGTTTTATTTGGAACCTGAGTTACAACTATTTCTTTGTTTTGTTTTTTCCTTAGAGACATGGTCCCTCTCTGTCACTCAGGATGGAGTACAGTGGTATGATCTAGGCTCACTGCAGCCTCAAACTCCTGGGCCCAAGTGGTCCTCTCGCCTCAGCCTCCTGAGTAGCTAGTACTATAGGCACATGCCACCACACCTGGCTATTTAAAAAAAATTTTTTTGTAGGGATAGGGTCTCGCTATATTGCCCAGGCTGGTCTTGAACTCCTGGCCTCAAGCAGTCCTCCCACCTGGGCCTTCCAAAGTGCTGGGATTACAGGTGTGAGCAACCCCACCTGGCTGTGACTATTTTTAAGGCTATTCCAGTTTAGCATATGGAAGATGACAAAATAATTGTCCATGATGACAAAATAAATAATAAATTAATTTAGATTATAGTGAAAAGTGTGGTTGAGAAAAAGAATAATTTTCCATAGATTGTGTAAATCACTGATTACATTGAATAGAATAGACGTTTAACTATTAATTGTGTGTAAGGGCCTTCCATTTCCAAGGAAGCAAGTAACTGAACCAGAGTAGTTCTTGCTGTCTGTTGTTGCCAGTGGAAGACATGATTCATGAATGTTTGAGGTTCTAAATACTTCTTTTTTTTTTTTTTTTTTTTGAGACGGAGTCCCGCTCTGCCGCCCAGGCTGGAGTGCAGTGGCCGGATCTCAGCTCACTGCAAGCTCCGCCTCCCGGGTTTACGCCATTCTCCTGCCTCAGCCTCCCAAGTAGCTGGGACTACAGGCGCCCGCCACCTCGCCTGGCTAGTTTTTTGTATTTTTCAGTAGAGACGGGGTTTCACTGTGTTAGCCAGGATGGTCTCAATCTCCTGACCTTGTGATCCGCCCGTCTCGGCCTCCCAAAGTGCTGGGATTACAGGCTTGACTAAATACTTCTTTAAGGAGAAATAGAGGAAAGAGCTTTTAAGAGGTTGGAGATATTAAGACTATTACAGGGTTTGTTGCTTTTTACCTAATAGACTATAGGTTTGAATGACTTTGTTCTGAAATATTTATTTTCCTGTTTAAATATTCATTGCTGTGAGATTGTAAAACTCAGCCTCAAGGGGAAGACCGAACTGGCTTTTCCCTCTGAGTAATTTAAAAGAGGTGTGTGTGTGTGTGTGTGTGTGTGTGTAAGACAAGTGATTTGGAGGCAAATTTACAATATTCTTGTTGACCAAGCCTATAACTGCCCTTAAATTTACATATACCAGCTTCTGTCATTTATTGTTATTCTAAGCAAGGATGTATATTGTATTGCCTGGTTTTTAAAAAAAATTTATTTTATTAATTGTCTGTTTATAAGAGCTCAAGACTGTAATGGTCATGTTCTTGAATTCTGTCTCCCCTTTACATGGGTGTAGCACACTCATCTTTTGGTCCTGATTCTTTAGTTATACCCATGCTAAAAGAAGGATCCGTTGTGAGGCCTACGTTTCAGTAGATTTGCACTATAGAAAACAACCAGTGTTTATTCTCCTAGCTGTAGGTTCTATATAAGAAGGTAACCCACTACTTTTAGGAAACTTACATTTATAGCCACCATTACCTTCCTCTCATCATTTATGCCCCCGCCTTTTTTTTTCTTTTTTCCTTTCTTTTCTTTTCTTTTTTTTTTTTTTTTTTTTTTTTTGAGACAAAGTCTTACCCTGTTGTCTAGGCTGGAGTGCAATGGCGCGATCCTGGCTCACTGCAACCTCTGCCTCCGATGTTCAAGTGATCCTCATGCTTCAGCCTCCCAAGTAGCTAGGATTGCAGGCATGCGCCGTCACACCTGGCTATTTTTGTAATTTTAGTAGAGACGGGGTTTCACCATATTGGCCAGGCTGGTCTTGAACTCCTGACCTCATGTGATCCGCATGCCTCGGCCTCCCAAGGTGCTGGGATACCTTGGGAGCCACTGCACCTGGCCTCTATGCCCTCTTTAATCTCTTAACTGACTCTGTTCTTCTAAAGGTGTAGATGCTTCAGGACATGTCCTGGAGGCATGCTGCAACCATAATTCTCTCCCATTTTGCCAGCTAAAGCCTCTAAATCAGTGTTTCTCAGAATGTGGGACCCAAACCACCTACACCAGTAAGTACCAGGGTCCCTGCTCCAACCTACTGAATCCTAATCTATGGGGAAAGGATCTTGACATGTGCATTTCTAAATATGTTCCTTGAGTGGGTGTTATATGCAATAAAATAGGGGCATCTTTTTTTTCAAAGAACAAGGTAAAAGATGAGTTGATAGGTGTGAGGAGCTGAGTATTATGGAAGTAGTTTCTTACTGCATCTTACTGTTGAGACTGCAGCAGGAATGGATGTGTCTGAACTCCTTACCCAAAATTAGACAACATTTTTTCTTAAACTTAATACTTCAATGGCGATTGGTTTTTTATTACAGTAATCCTTATTATATAATAATGGAATTTGTTTCCATGAGCTTCCTTGGGATCTTGGCAATTCAGTAAGTTCCAGACAACCAAGTGAACAGCGAATTCTTGGAATTCAACCTGAATGTAAATATTTGGAGAGTACATGGAGATTTCATTGTGTAGATTTTTCCTCCCAACATCAAATTTACCTACAAGTTGCCTAACATCTTATGGCTCTGAGTGTAGTTTAGATGTATTGTAAAAGAGAAAATGTATTACTTTTACCTAACTTCCCAGAAATGTATTCAGGATTATTAGACACTAACACTTTTTTCTGCTCTGGATACTCAAAATTGTGAAACTTCCTTGAGGTGAGAAAAGCAAAACAATCCTACCTTATAGCTCTTCCTCTAGGTTATGGTGGTTTTAAGAAAAAGTTAAGAATAGTTCAATAGCTTGGTTTTCTTTAGACTTAAAAAAAAAGAACCAGAATATTTTAGATACTGAAGGAAGGAGATTTGGGGGTAGCACTGTTTAAATATTTGTACACGTTAAGAATCTAGAGTAATTTTGCTTTAAGTCTAGCAAATGAGCATTGTTTTGTCTTTGTTTGTTTATCCATTTTGTTTGTCTGGATTTTCTTGGTCTGTTCTTCTACAGAGTTACTTTTTTTAAAAAAAAGTTGATCCTAGATGATTTTAAATCCAGTGTTGTCTTCTTATCTTTCTGAGATAACGGTTATATAGCTGTTATTTTCCTCTTGTCATAGACACCTGGGCAGAAACCACTGCTTTTAGTACCAGATCTGAGAAGAATGATAGGCCTTTGCCTAGGTACTCTTTTTTTAAAACAAAAAAACAAAAAAAAAAAAAACAAAGGCAAATAGAGCTTGAAATCTGAGCCCACCTAAGCAAATCCCAAGGGATCAAAATGATATAATTTATAAAAATAGTTAAAAACATTTTATTTGTATTATAATCCTGGTAAATTAATTTCCATTTATAAACAGCACTAGAAAAATTACTAGTGACATTGTCAGTAGTAATAAACTGGTGAGAATATGCTCTACCTAAATAATGAAGTGATTCTTTTTATGATGGTATGAATAAAATTAATATTGATCTGTTTGTGTGCATGGTCCATTCTGACCATATATGTGGTATGGGAATTGAGAAGCTTTTAGGATTTGCAGCCTGTTGGTTAGAATTAATACAATAGTAGGTTATGTATATAAGTGGGACTCAAGATGACCAAACTGAGAAAATTAGAGTGAAGTTGAGGAATAAATGAGAAGATATAAACAAAAATACACCCTTGTCTTTCTAAGATTGCACAGACTTTAATTATCCTAGAAATATGAAGACAATTATATTTTGGGTCATTTCTGTGTTCTCTTACAATACTGTGCATAGCTTTTAAATAATATTCAGTATAATTCAGTAGGAACAGAAAATATGCTAAAGAATCAGTTACAAAACAGTTTCACCTGCTCTCTCAATTAATTTTCACAACCACCTGTGAAGTAAACAACCCATCTGGTAAGAGGTGTAATTGGGATTTAAACTCAAGTCTGCCTTTCAGGTTCATACTTTCTTTTTTATTACATCCCATGTAAACTAGGGAGAAAGCACATGGTTGGACCTAGAAAAAACAGTGGAAGTCACCTGTCGGTAGGTGATGATTGAACCTGTGAGATTGCTATGGGTAAGGCAATAGACCGTTGAATGGGTTCCTGTTTGATGACTGTGATACTATAGTTGTTTTTCCATAGTCACGGGTTCTGCATCTGTGGATTCAGCTAGCTGGGATTGAAAAATTAGGGTGGGAAATTGGATGACTGTGTCTGTACTCAACATGTACAGACGTTTTTTCTTTTTAGGAGACAGGGTCTCCCATTGCCTAGGTTGGTCTCAAACTCCTGAGCTCAAGGGATCCTCCTGCCTTGGCCTCCCAAAGCATTGGGATTATAGCTGTGAGCCACTGTCCCTGGCCAGACTTTTTTTTCTTGACACTTTTTTCTTTTCTTTTCTTTTTTCTTTTTCTTTTCTTTTCTTTTCTTTTTTGAGACAGGGTCCCACTCTGTTGCCCAGGCTGGAATGCAGTGCCGTGATCATAGCTCACCACAGCCTCTGTCTCCCAAGCTCAAGTGATCCTCTTGTCTCAGCCTCCTGAGCAACTGGGACTATAGGCACGTGCTACCATGCCCAGCTAATTTTAAAAAAATTTTTGTAGAGACGGGATCCCACTGTGTTGCCTAGGCTGGTCTCACACTCCTGGGCTCAAGTGATCCTCTCTCCTCAGCCTCCCAAAGAGCTGGGATTACAGGCATGAGCCAGCATGCAGGGCCTTGTCATTATTTTCTCAACACTACAGCATAACAACTATTTACATAACATTTACATTGTAGTAGGTATTATAAGTAATCGAGAGATGATTTAAAGTATACAAGAGGATGTGTGTAAGTAGGTTACATGCAAATACTATGCCATTTTATATAAAGGACTTGAGTATCCAAGGATTTTGTCATCTGTGGTGGGTGGGGGCTGGGAGGTTCCTGGAACCAATTACCTGCTAATACGAAGGGACAACTGTATATTTGAATTTAGAATGGAAACATTTAGCACGTTTCACATTGTACACCAAAAGGCTGGATATAATGTGTATCGCCTCTGTTACTATCTGTGGTTTAAAAGAGAAAGACATCATTCTCAACTCAGAAATTAATAGTTACATTTGATTTTCACTCACAGCAGGTCAACGACTCTTAAAGCCTGTGTTTGTAAAACAGAAGGAAATTAAGTGCATAAAGCACAAGCATGTAAATGTTCTTTTCTTTCCTAATACTTCACCAGTTCTACCTTCCCATCGCTACGCTCCAGTTTGATATCAACCCAAGATATCAACACTTGTTTCATTCTGTGTTATTCCTTGTTATGCTTTCTAGCCCAACAAAGCAGTTTGCTGTAATGTGCGTGCACGTGACTTTCTATCTCAATCTTCCTCTATTTCATAAATGTTTAACACTTCATATTTATTATGTACCATGTGGGAGTCTACATTCTACAGGACTGTCTCCACCCATCATAATGAGCCTTTTAATCCAATAGGGGAGTTAAAATACATATTTAGATTTGCTAAATATGAGACTTTAGATTTAAGTGTCTTGTAGGGGATGCAAGCTAAATGTTGTAAGAATATAGGAAAGGAAGGAATTACTTTTAACTGGAAACGGAAGAAAGTTTATAGATTGGTAGGTTAGGGAAAAGAGCTATTCTGTCTAACCTTGTAGACTAAAGAGAAAGCTAATAATTTCTTTTCTCAGATGAGATATACTTAAGCAGCTTAGACTCTGCTAATAGAAACAAAGCATTTTTTATGTAAGTGTAGATGTAAATTCATACCTAGAAATATTCATGTGAACTGTTATCTCATAGTTTGCTGAAGGCTGTTGTACTTCTGAGCATAGAACTTTGGAATTTTAGTAGAAATCTGGAAATTTAGAAGCCTGGAAATTTAATAGAAATCTGAAACCATTTAACATTTTTAATAATGTATACTTGGGGAAATATTCAGACATTGCAGAATATATGAGAGAAGATGTTGAATCACTCCTATCCCAATTTCATTCACTTAGTATATGAACAATTGTTACATTTTTAACAAAAATTTTAAAAGAAATTTCTGTAAGTAACAAAATAATCCACTAAGAATTTCTTCTTGACCTCTTAACGGAGGTTACATTACCCCTCTAGGAAAACAGTACCTCTGTCTGGCTTGCATTTCTATAAAACGCCTAGTGCCTAGGCTACAAGTGGATCACAGGAAATGTTTTTACCTTTCTCCCTGTCTCCCACTGCGAATTGATGTGTTTATTCAGTTGACTGAGTCAGCCCTGTTGAGAATACCCCTGTGGGAGAATTCATACTGTGTACTTGTGTGCCAGAGTCTCATTCCCAGCAGACTGAGGTGGAGAATGGAGGCTGGAGTAAAACGAGGAGGCTGAGAGGAGCAGTGTCAGAGCAAGAGAAAGTCCCCTTGGACTTGTTAATCCTAACTTGAAAATTGTATCTTTTAGCCTTTACCAGTTATTTAGTAGAACTTTTTTGTGGATTCCTGTAAGATTATATTTATGCCTGATGTGGGCATAAGACCTTTGGTGCTCTTACTGTGTTTCATTCACCAATCCACCTGAATTCCAATTCACTTCTTTTTCATATCTGTCTTCAGGCCAGTAGATCCAGCGAGGGCTTCTGAAGCAGTATGTTTCATATGGCTAGATAGATACAGAGAGATAGAGCATTGAATAATTTGAAGAAGGGAGATAACTATTTTGTATCTCTCTTCAGATGCCCGGAATAGCTATAAAGACATCATAAAAACTATCCTAACCTAGAAATAATGAAAAGAAGTTATATAGTGATGGGTGACAAAGATAGACTTTTTCCAAAAAAATTTAAAGTTTTCATAGCATATTTTCTAAGAACTAAAGAGAGGGATTTTTTTTTCTATTTTTTGAGATGGAGTCTCACTCACTTTGTCGCCTGGGCTAGAGTGCAGTGGTAGTGATGTCAGTTCACTCCTCTTCCTGAGTTCAAGCGATTCTCCTGCCTCAGCCTCTCAGGTATCTGGGATTAAAGGCATTTGGCACCATCCTTGGCTAATTTTTATGTTTTTAATAGAGATGGAGTTTCACCATGTTGGCCAGGCTGGTATTGAACTCCTGACCTCAAGTGATCCGCCCGCCTCAGCCTCACAAGGTGCTGGGATTACAGACGTGAGCCACCGCACCCAGCCTTTTTTTTTTTTTTTTTTACTTTTCTTAAGAGACAGGATCTTTCTGTTGCCCAAGCTAGAATGGTACAATCATGGCTCACTGCAGCCTCCAGCTTCTGGGCTCAAGCAATCCTCCTTTCTCAGCCTTACAAGAAGCTGGGACTACAGGCACATACCACCATGCCCAGCTAATTTTTTAAAGTTTAGAAATGGTGTCTCTCCGTGTTGGCCAGGCTGATCTTGAACTCCTAGCCACAGGCAGTCCTCCCATCTTAGCCTCCCAAAGTGCTGGGATTACAGGGCATGAACCATTATGTCCAATAGCAGGAAAATTTTTATGTAAAGCAATTTTTTTATTTTTATTTTTAATTTCTGTTACAGAATCTTCATTCCTGCCTTTACTAGTTTGCAAGGGCTGCCATAACAAAATATTACATAACAATATAGAAATGTATTTTCTCACCATTCGGGAGGCTAGAAGTGCAAGATCAGGGTGTCAGCTAGGTTAGTTTCTTCTGATGTCTTTTTCATTAGTTAGCCTGTAGATGGTCATGGTCTCTCTGTGTCTTCACGTGGGCCTCCCTCTGTATGTGTCTGTATCCACATTCCCTTTTCTTATAAGGACAGCACTCCATTTGGATTAAGGCCCATCCTCATGACATCACTTTAACTTAATTACCTTTTTAAAGACCCTATCTTTAAAAACAGTGACATTTTGAGGTACTGAGGGTTAGAACTTCAACATATGGGTTGGGGAGGAGCACAACTCAGCCTATGACTCTGCCCCTTCCCACTGATAACTGTAATCAGTTCCTCACTTTTTATCTAGACTGTGGCAGTCCCCATCCCCAATTCTCTTTTTTCTTTCACCACTATTATGTAAAGCAGTTTTTATTACCAAGTAGAAATGATTCTTGGACATTGGAGACAGCTGAATTTTGAAGTTGTTTAACTTAAGTGGAAGAGAGTTACGAATTTTTGTTTCGAGGTAGGTCACTACCATTCTCTTAAGGGTAACACAGTAATTCAGTGTTTCAGAACATTGGCTTCCCCTTATTGATGATATATTTTTTGTCATTCTCTTTAATATTAAAAACAATACATTTGTGTAGGTTTTATTACAAAAGTAATATATGCTTGTTATTAGGAGCACAAGGAAACTTTTGGGGATTTTGGATATATGTGTTGACTATCTTGATTGTGGTGATGATTTCATGAGAATATAAGTACATTTTTCAAAACTTACCAAATTGTATACTATAAATAAATAGGTTTATCATATGACAGTTATATCACAATAAAACTGCTTAATTTCTTTGCTGATTTGATGACTAAAAACTTGGACTTACTTTGATATTAATGTGAATTTTCATGACAGTTGGTGAGGTTGAGCATTTTTATTAGTTGTTTGTATTTCATTTTCAATGAATTGTTCAGATAGACACTTTGCCTCTTTTTCTCTTGGGATGTGTGTGTGTTTGCGTGTACATGTGTGTCTGTCTTGTCAACTTGGTTAACCCACTGTGAGACTAGTGATATTAACCCAGCATCTCTCTTACCTTTTGCTAATATTTTCTCCTAGTTGATTTTTCTTTTTTGTTTTTTGTATTTTTTAGGGACAGGATCTCTCTCTGTTGCAGAGGCTGTTGTGGCTTGTGGTCCAAAGTGGGCTCTCCACCTACTTTTAATTTAAAGGAAAGATTTTTGACCCTTTGGCATCTAGTCCACTTTAATATGGTTGTGGGCCTGTCTAGTAACCACACATCAACAAAAGTGAAGGGGTGTGTGTGTGTGTCTCAGTCCACATACATACATCTATGTGTGTATATATAATAATATTTTCCCCAATCCTGGGTCATTCCATTTTACCTATGCAGTGAGAGAATATTCAGAGAATTCCATGTATTCACTTTAAAAATAGTTACGTAACAAGGATTCAGGGTCACTTTTTCTTTTTCTCGTTGTTTGTTTTAGGGTAACCAGGAGCCAACAACAACTCCTGACGCAATGGTTCAGCCTTTTACTACCATCCCATTTCCACCACCTCCGCAGAATGGAATTCCCACAGAGTATGGGGTGCCACACACTCAAGACTATGCCGGCCAGACCGGTGAGCATAACCTGACACTCTACGGAAGTACGCAAGCCCACGGGGAGCAGAGCAGCAACTCACCCAGCACACAAAATGGATCTCTTACGGTATGTGAACCATGAGGTGAAAAATAGAAGAATGCATGGCAATCTTATCGAAATTGTCACCTTGATTATACAACTGGAAAACTCTCGGAATTAATTTAGCATTTACATATGTTCTCATGTACACCTTCTCTCAGCAGCGTTGTACACATTGTCCTCCCTCCTCCTAGAAATACTTAGTCTCTTGACTTTTCCAGCTCTACCAATTTTCCTGCCGAGCATTGGGTGTTCTGCCCCTGCCTCCTTCTCTGTTCAATTTTTAAATGGTGCAGTACTCCATGTGTAGGTCCTGGAACCCCTTTTCTTCTTATTATACATCCTTTCTCTATATAATTATACTACCAAACTCAGTTGCTCAAGCAAAACCTAGGAACCTTCCTTCCTTCCTTCCTTCCTTTTCTTCCTTTTCTTCCTTTTCTTCCTTTCTTTCCTTTCTTTCTTCTGCACATCTAATTGATTAGCAAGTCTTGACAACCATAACTCTAACTACTTCATCCTCTTCTCCACATCTTATTGCTCTTCCACCAGATTGCTCGTGTTTGAATCTCAATATGGCCCCTACTAAACTGTGTGCCCTTGGACCAGTTATTTAATCTCTCTCTGCTGTTGGTTCACTCTAAAATGAAGATAATCATACCTACCTGAAGAGGCTGTTAGGAAATTATAAAGGATTTATCATCATCACCACTCTAGTCCAAACCTCATCACTGATTTCCGATATTACTGTTGCCTAATTTATCTATCCTCCACATAGGACTAAGGTGGTTTTGTTTTTTTTAACGCAAATTTTGCCGATTTCCTACTTAACTCTTAATAGTTCCGTAATGCAATTAGAATATAATCTGAACTTTGTACTTGGTTTCTAGTCTCTAGCCCAGCTTACCTCTTTGACCTCACCTCTTACTACTAACTTGCTAAAGTAAAGGAAATGTCATAAATTAATAATAGGTATGTATCTCATACATATCAACATATGGGAAATTGTATTGTCTCTTGCTTTGTTGCCCAGGCTGGAGTGCAGTGGCATGAACATAGCTAGCTCACTGCAGCCTCAGTCTCCTGGGCTCAAGTGATCCTCCTTCTTCAGCCTCTCATGTAGCTGGGACTACAAGCACACACCACCACGCCCAGCTCATTTTTTACTTTTTTGTAGAGACAGGGTCTCCTTTTGTTGCCCAAGCTTATTTTGAATTCCTGTCATGCAATCCTCCTGCCATGGTCTCCCAAAGTGCTGGGATTACGAGGCATGAGCCACCACACCCAGCCTTGTGTGGTGTATTTCTAAAGACAGAAATGTTCTATAATCTGCATAGAAAGACCTAGCTCTGTTGTTAGATTTCTTTTTCTCTTTCCTATATGTGGTTATCAAAAGGAGAGCTTTATTCAGCCTTTAAGCCACTTGCTAAGGATGGATTTAACCCATAAATGCTTTCAATTTTCTTTCATTAGGTATTGAACCACCAAGAAATTCCTACTTTCAATGTTTATTAGTTGGTATAAGCACATAATTTTATACTTCAGAAGTAATTGGCTACAATAGATAATTTATTTGAAGAGTCTAGGCATGATAGGTAACAAACGAGACTTTCAGTAGCATTTGTTCTAGAATCATAAATATACAGGCTCATGTATTGACTACATTTCCAAATAATTTTTTAATGATCATGAACTCACAGACCTATCAGAATAACTGTTTCAATTAAAGAAGCGAAAAAGAAAAAATAAAATATATATGAGGCTTTTCCAAGGTATTTTAATCACTAAATCAATTTCTATACTAATTATCAGGGTTTTTAATTTTTTTTCATTTTTATTCTCTGTTTCTTGTTAGTTTGGATAATATGTGTCTTTTTAGTAATTTGCTTCATATAAACTGTCAATTTTGTTGGTATAAAGTTATTCATAATTTCATATAATCCTTTTAATTTGTATAGGGTCTGTGGCGATATCCCCGTTGACATTCTTGATTTGGCAATTTGTGTCTTCTCTCTTTTTTTATTGGTCAGTCTAGCTAAGGTTTATTAATTTTGTAGATTTTTCCAGGAAACCAACTTTTTGTTTCATTGATTTTTGTTGTTTTTCTATTTTTTTTAAAAATTATTTTCCACTCTGTTATTATTTCTTTCTTCTTGCTTTGAGTTTGATTTGGTCTTTATTTTGCCAGCCTCTTGAGTTGGAAGGTTAAGGCGATTGATGTTAGATTTTCTTCCTTTTTATGTTTAAAACTGTAAACACAGCAAGTTTCCCTTTAGCTGCATACCATAAAATATGATCTATTTTGTTTTTGTTTTTATTTCATTCAAGACATTTTAAATTTTTTTCCTGTGGTTTCTTCTTTGCTTCTGGGTTGCATAGGAGTATGTTGTTTCCAAATGTTTGGGGATTTCCCAAATGTCTTTCTTTTATTGATTTATAATTTAATTTCTTTGGAGCGTCATATGATTTCAATTTTTTTATTTATTGAGACTTGTTTTATGGAAACGATTTGTCTGATATTAATGTAACCACTTCAGCCTTCTTATAGTTACTGTTTACTTGTTTTTTTTCTGTCATTTTGTTTCAACTGCTTTGTATCTGAAGTGTATCTCTTATTTAAAAAAAAAGGGGGGGGGGCCAGGCAGGGTGGCTCACGCCTGTAATCCCAGCACTTTGGGAGGCCAAGGCGGGCGGATCATGAGGTTGGGAGTTCGAGACCAGCCTGGCCAACATGGTGAAACCCCGTCTCTACTAAAAATAGAAAAATTAGCTGGGCGTGGTGACGTGCGTGTGTAATCCCAGCTACTCGGGAGGCTGAGGCAGGAGACTCGCTTGAACCCAAGAGGCAGAGGTTGCAGTGAACCGAGATTGCACCACTGCACTCCAGCTCGGGCGACAGAGTGAGACTCCATCCCCCACTCCCAAAAAGCATACAAGTAGATCTTGCTTCTTGCTTCTTCTTCATCCAGTCTGAAAATTTCTATCTTTTTATTGGAGCATTTAGTCAATTTGCATCTTAATGTAATTATTAATGTAGGTAGATTTATGTCTGTCATTTTACTGTCTCATGCCTTTTATTGTTCCTTTTTTCCTTCTTGACTGATTCCTGTTACATAATTGTTGTACCTTTTACATCCCTTTGTGATATTTTTTCATTAGTTATTTTTTGTTTGTGCTGGTGTTTCTTGTATTTTCTTAGTGCCTTCTCAAGGAATTACATCTTTGACTTATCACAACTTATTACTAATGGTTATGTGTGTGTGCACATGCATGTGTGTCTTATTCTGGTTAAATATAGCAGCCTAGGTCTAATGTAGCTTCATTCCCCACACTCTTTTGTGCTATTGTCATACATATTATGCCTGTATAATTTAGATATATAACAATACACTATTATAATTATTACTTTAAACAATCTTACCTTTTTTTTTAAGATCTCTTTTTTTAGAGCAGTTTTAGGTTCACAGTAAACTGAGAAGATAGTAGAGACTTACCCCATATACTTTCTGCTCCCCCACATGCATGACCTCCCCCACTAACAACATTTCATACCAGAGTGGTGCACCTGTTACCACTGATGAACCTGGATTGATATATCTTTATCACCTAAAGTCCATTAGAGTTTACTCTTAGTGGTGTACATTCTGTGGGTTTGGATCCATGTATAACATATAGCTAGCATTATAGCATCATAAAAAGTAATTTCACTGCCCTAAAAATCCTCTGTACTCTGCTTGTTTATCCCTCTCTCCTCCCCACAACCCAACCGCTGGCAACCACTGATCATTTAACTATCTCCATAGTTTTGCCTTTTTCAGGATTTCATGTAGTTGTAATCCCACGGTATGTAGCTTTTTTCTGATTGGCTTCTTTCACTTAGTAATGTGCATTTAAGTTTCCTCTGTGTCTTTTCATGTCCTGACAGTTCATTTCTTTTTCAGCACTGAATAATATCCCATTGGTCTGTATGTACCACAGTTTGTTTATCCGTTGACCGGCTTAAGGGCATTTGGTTGCTTCCAGATTTTGGCAATTATGAATAAAGCTACTGTAAACATTCATATGCAGGGTTTTTTGTGAACTTAGTTTTGAACTTCTTTGGGTAAATACCAAGGGCCATGATTGCTGGATCATATGCTAAGAGTATGTTTCGTTTTATAAGAAACCACCAAACTACCTTCCAGAGTGGCTCTACCATTTTGCATTTCCACCAGCAACGAATGAGAGTTCCTGCTGCTCCACATCCTCGCCAGCATTTGGTGTCTGGATTTTGGCCATTCTAATAGATATGCAGTTGTATCTCATTGTTTTAGTTTGCATTTCCCTGATGACATATGACATGGAACATCCTTTCATGTGGTTATTTGCTATCTTTATATCTTATTTGGTGAGGTATCTGGTAAGGTCTTTGTCCTATTTTTTAATCAGGTTGTTTGTTTTCTTATTGTTACGTTTTAGAATTCTTTGTATATTTTGGATAACAGTCTGATATTGGGTAAGTCTTTTCCAAGTATTTTCTCCCAGTCTTTGGCTTTTTTCAGTTTCTTGACGGGATTCATTTTATGTTTTTTTGACCATTTTCAGTGATCTTTGTGTCTTCCTATAGGTCCAAGTTATTATCCAGTGTCATTTCCTTTCAGTCCAAAGGACTTCTTTTAGTATTTTTTTTAGAGTAGGCCTGCTGGAAACAAATACTGTTTTTTTTTTATATGGGAATGTTGTTTTTTTGTGTTTTCAGTTTTGAATGATAGTTTTGTTAGCTATGGAATTCTTGGTTGACAGTTTCTTCCTCCACCCCCCAGCCCTTTAAATATGTCATCCCATGAACCACTCCCATAGGAGTCAGCTGATTCTGATGAGAAGTCAGCTGTTAATCCTGGTGTTGGTCCCCCTGTAGGTGATGAGTTGTTCTTGTCTTGCTGATTTCAAGATTTTCTGTTTGTCTTTGGCTTTGAGCAGTTTCTCTATGATGTGTCTAGGAGTAGATCTCTTTGTGGTTATCATACTTGGGTTCTCTTGAGATTTTGAAATACATATTCATCAAATTTGGGATTTTTTTCACCATAAATTCTTCAAAATTCTTTTTCCTTTCTTCTCTCTTCCTGAGCCTCTCATTACACATAATTTTTTTTCCCCCCGAGATGAAGTCTTGCTCTGTCGCCCAGGCTGAAGTGCAGTGGTGTGATCTCGGCTCACTGCAACCTCTGCCTCCCAGGTTCAAGCAATTCTCCTGCCTCAGCCTCCCAAGTAGCTGGGATTATGGGCCTGCACCACCAAGCCCAGCTCAGTTTTGTATTTTTAGTAGAGATGGAGTTTCACCATGTTGGCCACACTGGTCTCCAACTCCCGACCTCATTATCTCTGCCTTGGCCTCCCAAAGTGCTGGGATTACAGGCATGAGCCCCTATGCCCAGCCAACACATAAATTGAAACACTTGGTGTTCTCCCATAGGGTTTTCTGTTTCTTAAAAAAATTCAATCCGAACCTAAACAGAATCGGAAGTTCTATTCATTTTTCTTGGATCTTTTTTCCTTCTGTTCTTTAGATTGGATAATTTCTGGTGATCTCTTTTTCAGTTCACTCCGTCTTTGTTCTGCCATTCCAAGTCTGCTGTTGAGCCCATCTAGTGATTTTAAAATTTCAGTTATTATACTTTTCCATTCTAGAATTTCCATTTATATTTTTCTACTGAGATTTCTTCTCATAATATTTTTGTTTATTTTTATTGTTATTTTTTGAGATAGGATCTCACTTTGTCATCCAGGCTGGAGTGCAGAGGTGCAATCACAGCTCACTGCAGCCTTGACCTCCTGGGTGCAAGTAATCCTCCTGCCTCAGCCTCCTGAGTAGCTGGCACTACAGGCACATGCAACCAACCCCAGCTAACTTTTGTGTTTTTTGTAGAGACAGGGTCTCACTATGTTGCCCAGGCTGATCTTGAACTCCTGGGCTCAAGCAGTTCTCTTGCCTCAGCCTCCCAGCATGCTGGGAATACAGGTGTGAGATACAATGTCCAGCCTTAATTTTAAAAATATATTTGTATTTACTGCTTTAAAGTTGTCTGCTAAATCCAACATCTGGGCAACTAGAAACAAGTCTGTTTCTAGTTACTGTTTGTTTTCTTGAATCTGGGTCACTTTTCTGTTTCTTTGCGTGTCTTGTAATTTTTTAATGAGAATTGGACATTTTAGTAATGTACTGTAGTGACTGTGAGGTGTTACTTATTTTTCTGAGATGGGCATATGTGTGTGTTTGTGTTTGTGTGTGTGTGTGTTTTAAGTAATTTGCCCATACTTAAACTATGGAATTTGTCTCCCACACAGTGTGTGGCCACTAATGTTTCTTCTTAGTGATTTTCATTTGTTACTGTTTTTAGCCTGGCTAGGAGGCACCCGTGTCTCCCTAGCTTAATGATTAGCCTATGACTAGTGCAGAGTTGGTGCTCAAACACCTGAAGCTTGTTGAGCTTTCACCTTCTGATGATCCAGGTGGATTGGGAAGTGCACTCAAAGCTCAGCCAGTTCTCAAGCCTGCCTTGGGTTTTCTTTCTATTGAGACCTCCCATGTCTCTCTTCCTCATCCATGTAGTTTCACAGCCACCCAGGGTTGTGAGGAGAGCAAATCTGACCCTTTTATGACTCGTTTCTTTCCAGGATCTCCCCTTCAGATTTCTAGCTGGTCTTCCACTGCACCCTCATCAGACCACAGCCTCAAGCTAGAAGAATGTCTTCTCCCTGTTAGGTTCCCACCAGGTTGGCCTCTTTCAGCTGACAGAGCTATGGATTTTCTACCAGTCCTTCAATCTCCCCTTGTCCCAAGTCAGATCTGCCCTCTCTGGCAGTGAAAATTGCTGGTTTTATGGACCCAGCCCTCCCCTGATAACACTAAGTTTTAAGGCATTAAGTTTGTGTCTGGATGGTCTTACCCCTAAGTTTAAGCAATTTCTCAGGACATCTCTCTATTTATTGTCTGTATGCCTTTGATTGATTTCTGGAATCCTTAAATAGCTGTTTTTGACAACTTTGTCCAACTTTCTTACTGTCGTAAGGAAACAATTCACTGACCTGTTCATGCCATCATAGCCAGAAGTCTCTTCCCTGAATCATTGCATGGCATTTTATAATTACTTACTACATAGCTCCTCATCATTGCCCATTTCTGTTTATCTTTTTTCCTTTATTGCTACTATTTTCAGTTGTTTCAGATCTCCAGTTGTATATTTCTAATGACAGTGATTAAGGGCAAGTTCTGTTCCTTAATGTAAATATATATTTTTTTACATTATATATATAGTTAAAACTTACATTCTTCATTTATACCAGAAACTGTTCACCATGAAATTTTGTATGTCAACTAATTTGAGTTCCTAAAGAGATCATCCATGTGTATAGATTGTAAGTTTATTGCTGCCAAAAATAGCTGAAGAGAAAATGGAAAATCCTTTGATTTGTGCCTGTGAACAGAGATAGCACAAGTTCTATAATTTCAGGAAGTTGTTAACAAAATGAGAAATTTTTAGGATGCTCTGGTTGAAAGATGCTTCTTTTTTTTTAAGTGTACATTTTATTTTATTTGATCTTATTTTTGAGACCGAGTCTCCCAGGCTGGAGTGCAGTGGCGTGATCTCTGCTCACTGCAACCTCTGCCTACCAGGTTCAAGTGATTCTCCTGCCTCAGCCTCCCAAGTAGCTGGGATTACAGGCGTCTGCCATCATGCCCAGCTAATTTTGTGTTTTTAGTAGAGATGAGGTTTCACCATGTTGGCCAGGTTGGTCTCGAACTCCTGACCTCAAGTGATCCACCCGCCTCAGCCTCCCAAAGTGCTGCGATTACAGGCGTGAGTCACTGTGCCTGGCCCAAAAGTGTGCATTTTAAATGTGAGGGTGAATTCACTGCTCATAAGCCATTTATTTACCTTTGTAGAGAGAGTGAGTGTGTGTGTATGTGTTGTATATAGAGAGAGTTTGAACAGTTGAGCAATGCATTGTAAAACCTAGACTTGACAATTTTAGTTTATTTTATTAAACTTTTACTATCTGCCTGTATGTCTCTTAAAATAGTCTATCCAGTTTGATAACTCATCAGTTAAAAACAATGATCTAGTAATTCATGTGGCCAATTAAATCTAAAAGTTAGATAGGAAGCGTTGTTATTTACAGATGTATTAATGATACCTCAAATTTATATGTCACTTTTCAGTTTAAAAATTGCTTTCACAAACAATATTTTATTGTGGTTTGTAAAATATCCCTTTGGGGTATAGTAGGGTTTTTACAGATGGGGAATTCTAAGTCCATGATCTTTGTTCTACCACTCCGACTCCCCATATTCAACATAGCGAGAGAAGACTGTGTACTGTGCGTGTTCACTGGTCCTCCGACTCCCCATATTCAACATAGCGAGAGAAGACTGTGTACTGTGTATTCACTGGTCCTCCGACTCCCCATATTCAACATAGCGAGGGAAGACTGTGTACTGTGCGTATTCACTGGTCGTCTTAGCAAGCACTTAGCGTCTTTTCCCACTCAGTCCAAGTCTTATCTCTGCTGAAAAGCTTCCTGGACTCTTCTAGGCAAAGCCAAATTTGTCTGTGTTTCATTTAGGCTCAAGTAGAACCCTAAGCTGACTGCTGTTTATATAACATATAAATTGTGATTTTTAAATTGACTTTTGTCTTCCTAAGTTTTAAACTTTCAAAGAAAAGGTCATTATTTGTTCATCTTTGCATTCCCTGACATATCACCATACCTGACACTTAATAGATACTCAGTAAATGCTTCTTGGGAAAAAAAATAAAACTAGGTACAAGCGTATTATGGCAGTTCTGAGGAGAGAGAAGCTGAGGCTTCTTGGTGAATACAGCATTGATCTGGGCCTTTATTAATGGTAATTAGAATTCAAGTAAGCAGAGATGGTAGCGGGAAGAGTTAAGAACGTCAGTTCTCAATATAAAGTTGAAGTGATGAGAAGGATCAAAATGTCTTGGGATAAAAGCATAGGTTTCTACTTAACTGAAGCTTTAGGTGTTTGGCAGAGACTAGTGGGAAATAAGGTGGACTAAGGGTCAGTTGAGTATAAATTGGGAAGAGTATTTGAATGCCAGCCTGAGAAATATGGACTTTATTGAAGATTTTGAGCAAGTAAATGAAGTGAGCAGAATTGTGCTCAGAGAAGATTGATCTGTCACAGCATATGCAGGATGAATAGAGGAGCAGGCAGACGATTGGGAAACAGTCTTAAGTGGTTATGTAGAGAGGGGAATGAATTCAGGAGACATTATAAAGGTAAAATATAGAGGATTTGACAGCTGGTTGGATGAGTAAGATAAGAGGTAGCACAAAGATTGTGCCATCCTTATTGTAATAATTGTCTTGAATAAACCATTTTACCTTCAAGTTTCAGTTTCCTCATCTATCAAATGAAATTTATAATCAACCTGACTGTACAGGGTTGTGGTGAGAATAAATTAAGAAATACTTTGGAAATTACTTGTTTAATTAGTTCCTTAATTACCTTTTTTTGGGGTGGGGAAAGGGGGTCTTTGAGGTAGGTAAGGTCTTACTCTGTCACCCAGCTGCAGTGCAGTGGCATGGTCTCGGCTCACTGCAGCCTCTGCCTCCCAGCCTCAGCCGCCACGAGTAGCTGGGACCACAGGCATGCACCCCCACACCCGGCTAATTTTTTTATTATTTGTAGAGACAGGGTCTCCCTATGTTGCTCAGGCTGACCTGGAACTCCTGGGGTCAAGCAGTCCTCCCACCTCAGCATCCCAGAGTGCTGGGATTACAGACGTGAGCCACCACATCCAGCCGAAGTAATTATTTGTAACCATCATAAGTCTTTTAAGATCAGTTGTCCCTATTTGTACTGTTTGTGCTTTTTGTTACTGTGAGCTACAGCTCCATTTAGATATGTTTCGTTTATGTTGGATAGTCTTAGCTTGTTGGAGAGAACAAAAAGAAAAGAGCTTGTACAACAATGAGAACTGAGCATTAGAATCTGAAATTTTTATTTTGAAACTGTGTTTTAGAAGTCGATTTTAACCTTGAGCTGGGAGCTCCTGCTCTCAAGATGAGAGCTTATTTGGATAGTCAGTTGGTCCCATACTGTGCGTTAGCAAAAGAGGCAGCAGTTAGGGGTCTACCACCCGGGCCTGCAGACACTTGATCATCTCTGGGCCTGCCTGCAGAGAAAAAAGGACCTCAGTTCCTGTATCTTTAGATACTTTTCTAAATGGCAGTGGGTTTAAATAACCAAAGACTTTGAAGTAGACAAGCTTTAGTGAATACTCTTCAGATATGAGGTTTATATTTGTGTACATATTCTAACTGCCTGTTGGATTATATTCTTCTTGAGGGTAGGAAATAATACGTTCTCTGTTTTTATCATCTCTACTGGTATATTATGGATACAGACACTTATTAGCAAGTGCTTTCTAATGGTGGGGGAGGCTTATAGTTGTTCTAAAGGTGTATAGGTGGTCTAAGGTGTTAGACATACACTATTAAAAATATTGAGTTAATACATCAGTTTAGGTAACAATTCATTTCTCCAACATTCTTCCATATAATGTAAATACTTTCTTTTTCTTAGTTGGATGTAATTAGAATCATTTACTTAGGAGACATGGCATGTTATTGAGTCTTTCACTTAAATATAAGGTTTTCCTAACTGGATAATTAGGAAAATAAAATACATCTATTTCCCCTTATACACTCTTCAAAACATAATTTAGGGTTACCTTATTTTAAATCAAAGTATCAGTCCTTAAATAATTTTTTAAAATACATGTATAGGGTCAGTAACTACTTAATAGTAACAACAAAACTAATAAATTTGAGTGCTTACTTTGTACCAGATATTGTTTGAAGCACTTTTATGTGTTAACTCCATTGAATTACCGCAGCCACCATGTGAAATAGGTGTCATTATTATTCCTCTTTCACAGATGAAGAAATTGAGGCTTAGAGAGATTCAAGATGACTTGTCCAAGATCACACAACTAATAAATGTCAGTGTGAGGATTTAAATACAGGTTATCTGGCTCCAAGAGCCTGCATTCTTTCCCATAAATTATACTGAACAACTGTTTTATATATACTTGTCATGTGCACATTACTGTGCTAGGCACTAGGTGTTCTTAAAAAGGTAAAATAAAGCCTCTGCCCTCAATAGACCTATAGAAGTTCTGGTAGAAAAACAAAGTACAGGCTGGGTGTGGTGGGTCATGCCTGTAATCCCAGAACTTTGGGAGGCCGAGGCAGGTGGATCCCCTGAGGCTGGGAGTTCGAGACCAGCCCAACCAACATGGTGAAACCCCGTCTCTATTAAAAATACAAAATTAGCCGGGCGTGGTGGCGCATGCCTGTAATCCCAGCTACTTGGGAGGCTGAGGCAGGAGAATCGCTTGAACCCAGGAGGCAGAGGTTGCAGTGAGCTGAGATCATGCCATTGCACTCCAACCTGTACAACAAGAGGGAAACTCAGTCTCAAAAAAAAAAAAAGAAAGAAAAGAAAAGAAAAACAAAGTACAGATAAGTGCTAGAGAGAGAGAGAGAGTAATGAAGTGGGTTCATTAAGAGATGCTTTTAGAAGGTAGGTACTACTTCCCCTAAACAGTGAACCCATAGCCTGCAGTGAAGTAGAGGACATTGCAGGCAGGGGCAGTCCTCTGCAGCAGTAGTTTTCCCTGTGTGGTCCACAGATCACTGGCAGTTCCCTAAACTTTTTCAGAGTCTGGATCGGGGGGTGTATGAAGTCAATGCAAGGTATTAATTTCATAGTAATACCAATACATTCTTGCTGTTTTTACTATATTGGCATTGACGGTCAGTACAAAAGCAATGGTGGGTAAAATTGCTAGCACCTTAGTATGAATCAAGGCCGTGGCACCAAACTGTGCTGCTAGCAGTCATTATATTCTTCACTGTCACAGACTCACAGGAAAACAAAAGAATCTTGTTCACTTAAGAATGTCCTTGATGAAGCAGTAAAAAGTATTAATTTTATTAATNCGGAGTCTCGCTCTGTCGCCCAGGCTGGAGTGCAGTGGCCAGATCTCCGCTCACTGCAAGCTCCGCCTCCCGGGTTCGCGCCATTCTCCTGCCTCAGCCTCCCGAGCAGCTGGGACTACAGGCGCCCGCCACCTCGCCCGGCTTATTTTTTTGTATTTTTAGTAGAGACAGGGTTTCACCATGTTAGCCAGGATGGTCTCGATCTCCTGACCTCGTGATCCACCCGTCTCGGCCTCCCAAAGTGCTGGGATTACAGGCTTGAGCCACCGCGCCCGGCCGAGTATATGATCTTTTTCATATTCTACATGGCAAAGTAAAAAGTATTCATAAAGCACTTGTGTTACATACCAAAATATTTTCATTGTCTCAAGGAAAAGTACTGTGTGATTGAGTTGCAAGCTGAACTAGCTGCTTTTTTTCATGGAGCACCATTTTTTTCTTGTAAGAACAACTAATGGACAAACCATGATATTCAGATTTGGGTATCTGGCAGACATTTTCTTGAAAATGAAGTAAGCCTGTCACTTCAAGGGAAAAAACTGACACTATTTGTTCCCATTGGTAAAATGTAAACTCTCCTGGCAAAAATTAGAATTTTGAAAAATTTGTATCCTCCACTATGAGCTTGACAGTTTCTCAGTACTTAAAGATTTTTTCTGATGAGATCTGTGATGATAGTAACAAATGTGGTCTTGTATAATGAAATGTCCTGACATTTGAAAGATCTCCAGAACTCATTAAGCCGATATTTTACAACTAATGACTGATGTTTAATGTTACAAAATCATGAGTAAAAGATCCATGCAAAGTGCATGATTGTCCAATGGATTTTAGTGTACATATGAAAAGTTCACTGATAAGGTTTCAGATTCGACATTGTAGTTAACTTTTAAGAAAGTACCACTCGTCAAGTTTTGATATATTATCAAAGAAGACTCCACAGTTATCTGAGAAGGCTATTGAAATAGTTTTCCCTTTTCCAACTATCTGTGAGGGCAGATTTTTCTTTGTATACTTAAACTAAAATAACATATTGTAACAGAGTAAATCCATACATTAAAGGGAGTGCCAGTCTTCTAAGTAAATTTATTACATTTTGGAAAATGTAGTTAATTTTCTTTAAAATATGTTATTTACATTAACATGTAATTGGCTTATTATTTAAAATTAATTTTTAAATACTTTTAAAATTGCTCAGCTTTAATTTCTAATGCTATAAATAACAATGGATATTAGCTAAAGAAACAAAAAGCCCTCTGAATCCTCAGTCGTGTTTAAGAGTTGAAAAGGGTTTCTCACATGGAGGTGGGGATGTAAACAGAAGGTTCTTTTCTTTGTAGGCCAGGCACAGTGGATCATACCTGTAATCTCAGCACTTAGGGAGGCTGAGGTGGGAGGATCACTTGAGTCCAGGAGTTAGAGACCAGCCTGGGTAACATGGCAAGACCCCATCGCTAAAAATTAAAAAATAAAAATTAAGATTTTTAAGTTGACAAGATTGTATGCATTTATGCTGTTGTACAGCATGATGTTTTGCTTACAGTATCTTTGGTTGGAACACAAGGCTCTTTTGAAGCAATAATGCTCAATAAGAGAGACTGATAAAGCTAAATTATGGAGGAGTTTGAATTCAAGGCCAAAGAATTTGGAATTTTATACTCTAAAGAGCTAAGGATTCTTTGAAATATTTGTTGGTGAGTGGAAAGTAGAGATTTGAGCAAATAGCTGAGTGGCCCACCTTACTATATTAGTCAGCTGTAGATTTTATAACCCTCCTCATTGGCAAGCCCCTGTTGCCCATTATGCTCAGAGGATTTTTTTTTTTTTTTGCTTTTCTACACACCCCTTCTCTGGAGTTTAAGCCAATTTTTCTTTCTACTATCAGTTGGAATTGCCCATTGACTCCTGTATCTGATAACACTTGAAGGTGCCTTGCAGATTAGTGATGCACTAAAACATAGCCAAGAAGGTATAGCCCTTAACAGTGGGATCATTTGTCCAAATGAGTATTTCAAGAATATAATGGGAAAAAAGGAGCCCACAGTGTGGGTATCATTAGCGTGTTCTGTTTCCAGGCTGGATGTAGAGGCCTTGGACTACAGAGGAATTTATTCATTCAGCCATCCACTTTTCCAAGAGTGGCTCTTATTTTTTCTTAAAGTAATAAAAGGCAGAGTACATTGAGCCTACATAAAATATATATATATCCTGTATCAGTTTACCCCTAAAAATAATTACATCTGTCCTTTAGCTCCAAAGTGTTGATGCCTGTGAGTAGTTTGGCAGTTTCCAAGCTGGATCCATAAGGAAGCTGTCACCTGGTTTGAGAATGTGAGAGTTGCCGCAGAAAACCAAATTTAGAATTATGCATGGGTGTTTTTAAATAGAGAAAATTGCCCTGTGGATCATATAAGACTCAAGACACCCTTTCAGCACGTTGTTAATATTGCTAACTCCATGACTGTTGCTTCTTCTCTTTGTATACCTTGTTTTATTTACTTACCTACTTACTCCTAATGCCCAAGGGAAACTAAACTAAAAAATTGCTAGGCGCATTAATGCTGTGCTCCGCTGCCTGTTACTGCTCTCACGGCTTAGGGCAAGGATGACATAAAGGATTATTTAGGGGCATTTTTTAAACCTCTTTACATGTTTTATAAATATTTTATACTACCTCTTTAAATGAGTAAACTCTGATCAGAATTGATGAAGTTTAAAGCTAAAAAGCTTTTTTTTTTTTTTGAGATGGAGCCTTGCTCTGTCGCCCAGGCTGGAGTGCGGTGGCGCAATCTCGGCTCACCGCAAGCTCCACCTCCCGGGTTCTTGCCATTCTCCTGCCTCAGCCTCCCGAGTAGCTGGGGCCACAGGCTCCTGCCACCACACCCGGCTAATTTTTTGTATTTTTAGTAGAGACGCGGTTTCACCGTGTTAGCCAGGAGTGTCTCGATCTCCTGACCTCGAGATCTGCCCGCCTTAGCCTCCCGAAGTGCTGGGATTACAGGCGTGAGCCCCCACACCCAGCCTAAAAAAGCATTTTTAACAGCATCTTCTGCCTCCCATTTACAGCTGAGGTCAGTAGTGTTAAGTGATTTGAGCAAGTTACAGCTAGCTGGTTACAGAGCTGGGCCTCAGGAAGTCTGCTCTTAGTCAAGTGCTTTTTTCCTGCTTCTCCATGCAAATGGTGATTTAAAAAAAAAAAAAAAACAAACAGACATCCATAGAGAGTCTTAACCATCTTAGTTTCCACTTACTCTTCAGCTTTTAACCTAGGAACTCTAGCTTGAGCATACTAACAGATTTCTCTCATTCTAAATGAATATTAAAATAATCACTCAGGTATAAAGTTAATTCTTACTCCTGTTTTAAAAAATGACTTGCTCTGGTTTTTGTTTCACAGTGTGACACTGATAATCAGTACATGATCATGTTATATGTACAAACGATGCCTTTCATAATTCCTTTTTTTGGTACTTTGACACTCTGAGAAAATGGAACCACATATTTTCAGAAGAAATTGAATTACTCGTTTATTAAAAAAAGTTAGCTTACATTTGAATGCCCAAACAGGATTAGACTCTCAGAACTCAGCTTGTCATAACAATGCTCAAATACGCAGAAGAAATGTTTAAACATTTCTCTTTAAAATAAATCTAAAAGTAATTATCCTTAAATAGGGAATTGCTATAAGTAAATGTAAATTCACTTTTCTATGTCTAAAAAATTGTGTTGGTGGTGATATTCGATAAAATAATTTTATATTCAGTATATTATAATTGTCTTATATATTGTGTTAGCACCATGAAGTACACTGATTTTTCAGTAGATAAGCATGTGGGCTAAGATTTTACTTTTTTGAGAAATATTTTGTCATGTTACCACGTTTGTACTGTGTGAGAAGGAATGCATATGATCTAGTTCCACCACGTTTTAACCCATCAGGAACTCCGTCATAAACTTTATTAAGAGACAGAATTTCATTCTTGTTGCCCATGCTGGAGTACAATGGCATGATCTCAGCTCACTGCAACCTCCGTCCCCCGGGTTCAAGCGATTCTCCTGCCTCAGCCTCCCATGTCGCTGGGATTACAGGTGCCTGTCACCATGCCCGGCTAATTCCTTTTATTTTTAGTAGAGGTGAGGTTTCACCATGTTGGCCAGACTGGTCTTGGACTCCTGACCTCAGGTGATCTGCCTGCCTCAGCTTCCCAAAGTGCTGGGATCACAGGCATGCGTCATTGTGCCCAGCCCTATTAGAAACATTTTTAAAATGCTTAACTAGGCATGGTGGCATGCACCTGTAATCCCAGCAACCTGTAAAGCTTAGACCTGAGAATCTCTTGAGCCCAGGAGTTCGAGACCAGCCTGTGCAACATCGGGAGACCCTGTCTCCAAGAAAACTAAAACAAAAGTGCTTTAAGTGCTAACAAATCTAGTTGAAGTTCTAACATGGATTGTAGTTCTTGTTTTTTTAAGGTACTATGCAATGGCATAATGAAAAGTTTCCCGGCCAACTTTGTAAAATATTTTAAGAAAAAAATGAATTTTTTAAAGCATTTTTATTTTTTAATAAAGGCTATATTGTGTTGAGGGAGTGTGAGCCAGTAAATCAGGTTGAGCTGGTTCAGCTCTCAGCTCCTTCTGTTTGCTAAATGTGTAACCATGAGAGAATTAGAACTCCAATGCTCATTTTCCTTATCTGTAAAAATGGTGATAATAGTTCCTTCCGCCTAGGGTTGTTTTCAAGATTAGATGAGAAAATGAATATCAAATACTTAGTAGGCTATGATGTTTCCATTTCATTTCCTTGAATATTAAATATGTCACAATCTTATTCAAATTTAAATCATTCAGATTTGAAATCTGATATAAAAAGTTAATGAAGTTTCACTTTTGTGCAAATTTTGATTCAATATGAATCCCTCCAAATGAAAACTTTGTTAATAGTTGCCTAATTTCTTTTTCTTTTTTTTCTTTTTTTGAGACGGAGTTTTGCTCTGTCATACAGGCTGGAGTGCAGTGGCATAATCTTGGTTCACTGCAACCTCCGCCTCCGGGGTTCAAGCAATTCTCCACGCCTAGCGAATTTTTGTATTTTTAGTAGAGACAGGGTTTCACCATGTTGGCCAGACTGGTCTCGAACTCCTGACCTCAAGTGATCCACCTGCCTCAGCCTCCTAAAGTGCTGGGATTACAGATGTGAGCCACCACACCCAGCAATAGTTGCTTAATTTGAAAGCTATTTGAATTGCACGGTAATTCACATGGCAGATGTACTTTGAGCCGTTAATAGAAATATCTACTGACCTTTGATAGGCTTATTCTTAGATTACACTTTTTTCAGAACTATATCACTTACACTAAATGTTGACTTCATAATACTGTGAAAATTACCTATTTAAGTCTATGGAAAGTATTCATTTACATACCTTATCTGAAAATCACCCCCCCATTCAAAATAAATTGAGCCCAACCAGGAGTGATTGATATTTTTGTTTTTAAAACTATAAGGTCTTCAGAGAGAATGCAGTAGGAGATGAAGCTTTATATGATTTTTCTTTTTGTATGTAAAATCATGAGAGTTACAAGTTAAACTGTTTCTAATTGTGAAATGGATTAATGGTAATGTTAGATTTAAATATGGGTTTTTTTCTTCATCAAACCAATAATTGGAAATGAATGTACTTTTCAGTCTCTAAGTTTCATAAGAGTTCCAATCACATTTTGAATACAAGCAAATATTTGTTTACACTTGTGCCTGTATATAATCATTAAGTCAGTTAAACATTCTTTTAAGGGTTTAGATTTTTTAATATTTAAGGGTTTAGAATCCGACATCCTAAAATATTTTCTTTTTTTTTTTTTTGGAGACAGTTTTTGCTCTGTTGCCCAGGCTGGGGTGCAATGGCACTATCTCGGCTCACTGCAACCTCCATCTCCTGGGTTCAAGAGATTCTCCTGCCTCAGTCTCCCAAGTAGCTGGGATTACAAGCACCTGCCACCACGCCTGGCTAATTTTTGTATTTTTAGTGGAGACGAGATTTCACCATGTTGGCCAGAGCGGTCTCGAACTCTTGACTTCAGGTAATCCATCCACCTTGGCCTCCCAAAGTGCTAGGATTACAAGCGTGAGCCACTGTGCCAGGCCTACTTTTTTCTTTTTTAAAACTTGTAAATTTTTTTGCTTGCTTGCTTGCTTGCTTTTCTTTCCGTCTTTTTTTTTTTTTTTTTTGGAGACAGGGTCTCGCCCTGTCACCCTGGCAGGAGTGCAGTGGCATGATTGTAGCTCACTGCAGCCTTGACCTCTCAGGCTCAATTGATCCTCCCACCTCAGCCTCCCAAGCAGCTGGGAGTACAGGCTTGTGCCATCACTCCTGGCTAATTTTTGTGCTTTTTGTAGAGACAAGGTTTCACCATGTTGCTGAGGCTGGTCTCGAACTCTAGGGCCTCCTGGAGTGCTGGGATTAAAGGTGTGAGCCATTGCACCCAACCAAAACTTTTAATTATGAAATTATTTTAGATTAACACTAAAGTTGCAAAAATATGCAAAAGGTTTCTGCATACCCTTCACCAAGTTCCCTAATGTTAGCATCTTACATAGTAGATGTATAGATTCTATAGTAGAATTTTCAAAATCAGGCAAAAAGAGAGACTGATACAGTACTATTAGGTAAAGTATAGGCCTTATTTTAAATTTCATTTTTTTCAGTAATGTCTTTTTCTCTATTCTGAATCCCATACTGTAGTTAGTTGCTATGTCTCCTTATCACAAATATTTTAATAATCCTCACCTTGTATCTGAGGTACTTCTAGGCTGTAAGGAACAGAAAAAGGAAAAAAATTTGTATTATGAACTTGCCTTTAGATGATCACCACATCTCATTTACTGCTTCATCTGCTTATTCTGCCTTAACCTTCTGTGTTTGCTTTGGAGAATGACTATAACGTAGGCTCTTCTTCACTTGAAATATAAAGGTTATTTTGAAAGCAAGCAGTGTTTCCCAGAATATACATGTCAGCTCCAAACAAGCATAGGCTGTGTGACCCTATTTTGCTGCCTTGATTAAAACATGCACACACAGTACTATAAGGTTTTATTAAATACTTACTACTAGTTACAGTTTTTAATACATGAAGTTAATTTTACTCATACCATAAAAATTTCAAAAGTTCAGAAACTGGTGGCATCAGTTAGAAGATTGGAAGACTTTTTTTTGGAGAACCTCGCTTGCTCAAGAAGACTTAAAGAACAAATTGCTTACCTAACAACTTAGAATGAAGGAATCACAAAGTCATCGAAGCCTCCACTCCACCCACTCAGACTTGCCAATTTTTTAGCTACCTGCCACCTACCCCCTCAACTCTTAAGTCCTGAATAGACAATCAGTGATTACTGGGTACCACGAAAACCCGTAACATGGAAGATAGATAACAAAAACAAACCAAAACAACCACCACCACCACCACATTGCAGGGAGTAGGGACCCTTCCCCCACAATTACATTTACATCCTCAGAGAAGAAATTGTATTAACAGGAATGAAATGCTAGTTTGGGGGATGGGGGTTGAGTTTCAGAAAAGGAAAATGAGTCATTGAAATTAAAGACATGGCAACAAAATGAAAAACTTTATTTGGCTGACTTGAAGATGAAATTAAAAAAATAAAGGTCTACATCTTTTTTTTTTTTGGAATGGTGGCCTAGGCTAGAGTGCAGTGGTGCAATCCCAGCTCATTGCAACCTCTGCCTCCTGGGTTCAAGCGATTCTCCTGCTTCAGCCTCCCAAGTAGCTGGGATTACTGGTGTGCACCACCACGCCCAGCAAATTTTTCTATTTTTAGTGGAAACAGGGTTTCACCATGTTGGCCAGGCTGGTCTTGAACTCCTGACCTCAGGTAATCCACCTGCCTCGGCCTCCCAAGTGCTGGGATTACAGGTGTGAGCCACTCTACCTGGCCTACAGTCTCTTATCCACAATTCCAAAATCTAAAAAGTTCTGAAAATTGTATTTTTCATAAATTTACAACACAACCTACTTCTATCCTTTATAGATTTTGCTAAAGAAATATCACTGCCTCAGATCTCATTGTATGTGGGTGGGATGAGGGGTGGGTATTACATTATGGGTTATATTCTATATTAACTTTCTAAAATTGTAAAAATTCTGATACGCATTTGGCCCCAAAGGTTTCAGATAAGAGATTAAGGACCTGTATCCTAGAAAAATGGAGCAAAAAGGCAGAGATGGGAAATACAAGAGAAGAGATGTGAAAATTAGAGGTCTAGAAGATCCAATAATATTGCTTCAAGAAAGAAAATGTGTGGAGTGGGAATAATCACCCGATAACACAAGAAAACTTCCCAGCACTGAGGACATTAATTTCCAACTTGAAAGAGCCCACAGAATTCTCCACAAAATAGATGAAAATGAAACAAGTCCACACTGAGGCGTATCACTATCGACACCGTTTTAGAACATCAGGTGTATTTGGATAGTCCTACAAGCTGCAAGAAAGAAGAAAAAAGACACATACAAGGAGATGGGAATCATGCCTTCAGATTTCTCAGCAGCAAGGCTAAAAGCTAGAAGACAGTTGAGAGTTATCTTCAAAATTCTGAAGGGATTCTTTTTTCCAACCTAGAATTCTGTGACCAGCTAAACTGTCATTAAACTGGGATGGTTAAATAGATATTTTCAGCCATGAATCAGATTTTCAAAAACTTTACTGTGCTAAACTGAATTTCCTATTTTGCTTCTTTTCTCTGTTAGCCTCAAAGAGATGAAAATAAGAAATGAAGACTTCTATGTGGGGGCGGGGGAAAGAGGAAAAATAAATATTGAAGAAAGTGGATAATCCACAAATCAAAATATTTCTGAATTCATTGAGAGATTCCTTAGTATCTACCTCAGAGTAGTATGTGTTTAATCTTAATCTGATAGACTTGGAAGGTTATACTTAATCTTGTATCACTCAGAATTCCCTTTAGATTATGATAGAACATTTGTTCACAATGTATAGTTAAAATATTTCCATTGTATCGTAGAGGAGTAGAGGAGTCAGAAAAATGAATCAATTTCCTAGTTATAAGGAATTTTAAAAATTTGAAGTCATCAAAAAAAAGAAAATATTTGTAGTCCTCATTTCTAGGATGAGATTCTGAGACTTAAAATTCTAGTTTGCTATTAAGTGTAATTGGTGCCGACCTCCTGTGCAGTGTTGATGGCTAGCTCAGCTGCGCCAGGGAAGATGAGTTGTTTGAAGGGTAGATGTGTAGGTTCTAGCTGTATGATTGCGTCAGGCCAGCACTGCTGCCAGTCCTCGCTGTAAACTGTTGGTGAGCGGACTCCGTCCAGCCTCTTCTCTTTTATGCCTTGCCCAGTGGATACGTTAGGTTGGATAATGACCACAAAAGGGAAAACCACAACCTTGGAAGGTTGTTTATATGGTCAGTAAGGGTGCTCAGCAGCTAACAAGAGAAAATAATGCAAACCAGTGCTGTTATAGACTGAGCTTTTTCTTAGATCAGTTTTAACTGTCCACTTTTCACAAAGATAAGGCTTAAAAACTTTTATTTCCTTTTTTCTCTCTGATTTATATATTTCAGAAATTAGTAGTCTATATTGGGATAAATTTAAAGTGAGAATGTCAGGTGTGAGATAAGATCTCATTTAAGTACATTAATATAGCATGACCAATATTTTCTATTCCTATTTCTACTCTGTACAGAAAACCACTTTTAAGTCCCTATATCAGTTTAGTAGTTCTTTGGCTTTTTTCCTAATTGAATGTCAGCATCCCTTTGCTGATTTTCTTTTCTCTCCCTTTCCTTTCTCTGCATAGCCTGACCTGTTTCTCTTTCCTTAAGATACAGAACCCAGCCAGGCACAGTGGCTCATGCCTATAATTCCAGCACTTTGGGAGGCTGAGGCAGGCAGATCGCTTGAGCTCAGGAGTTTGAGACCAGCCTGGGCAACATGGCAAAACCCCATCTCTAAAAAATATATAAAAATTAGTCGTGTATGGTGGCTCGCACCTGTAGTCCCAGCTACTTGGGAAGCTAAGGCAGGAGGATCAGTTGAACCCAGAAGGTGGGGGTTGCAGTGAGCTAAGTTTGCTGTACTGCACTCCATCCTGGGCGACAGAGGGAGACCCTTACTCAAAAAAATTTTAAAAAGGTATAGAACCCATGTCATCTCTAGTGTAGCCTTCCCTGTCTCTTACCCATGCCTGTCTCCACTCCCGGAGACTCTTGCTGTGTGAGATGAGAGTCCTAAGAAAGTAAGAGAGGGGTGGGATTCGTATGGGTTCTCGCTTCTAATGAGAAGAAGAGAGGATGAGTATGATGCTAGAAAGGAAGTGATTTCACGTATGAAGTTGGGCTGCCTAGTTTTGAATTCCTAGTCTGCTGCTTACTGTGTGACCTTGGGCAACTAACTGAACGTCTCTACATTTAGCATCTTCGCGTCAGTTGGAGATAACGGTATTATCTGTTTCATAGAGTTATTGCAAGGGTTAAAGAAAATAATATATGTAAAGTACAATATAATGGTTAAGAACATGCACTTCAGGCCAGTCGCAGTGACTCACGCCTGTAATCCCAGCACTTTGGGAGGTCGAGGTGGGCGGATCATGAGGTCAGGAGATCAAGACCATGCTGGCTAACACGGTGAAACCCCGTCTCTACTAAAAAAATACAAAAAATTAGCCAGGCGTGGTGGCGGGCACCTGTAGTCCCAGCTACTCAGGAGGCTGAGGCAGGAGAATGGCGTGAGCCTGGGAAACAGAGCTTGCAGTGAGCTGAGATTGTACCACTGCACTCTAGCCTAGGCAACAGAGCAAGACTCTGTCTCAAAAAAAAAAAGTGCACTCTGGAGGCAGACTACCTGGGTTCAGATCCTTGCTTCATTACTTACTTAGACACTCTTTCTATTCGTCAGACTCCCTATCTGAAATATGAGAATAAAAAGTAGTACCTACTATGTGCTTACTTTTTTTTTTTTTTTTTAAGTACCTACTCTGTAGGGTTGTTGAAATAATTACATTAATTAAAATGTAAAACACTTAGTTCAGAGTTTGGCAACTAGTAAACTATTTAATATTATTAAAAGACTTAGATCAGGGTCTGGCACTCAATAAATAGTTACTATTTTATAGAGATTCCCGTTTTTTAACCAAACTCTATAAGTGGAAAGAATAAAAGGTCTGAGGTTTACAGAGAAGAAAGCAAGTTTGAAAAGGTATTTGTAGAAAATGGGAACTCTGGCTCACAGAAGAAATGTGGTAAGATTGCTAGACCCTTTTTGATTTGGTGACCATGCATCTATTGTGCTGTTTTTAGTAGTTGAGTGATTTTCCTCCAACAGCTGGTACCTGCCCAGGTTCAAGCTTAGATAAAATTGGTGGTTGAAGTCATTCAGGGTTGCAGTTTTTTAGTCAGATTCAACCAAGGAGATTGAAACGACTGGTTCTGAAACCTAAATTTGATAGAAAGGCAAAGAAACACCTACAGGTAAGGACTTGGAGACAGGGAATTGTAGAGTCAATGTTTGTTGCTTCCAGTGAGGTCAGACAATTGATATGGTGGGGATTTTTGAGCAAACTAAAAAGTTAAGAATATTGCCTGTTCAAAAATGAGGTGTTTGAACTAGCCATTTCGGTGGTAATGACACTAACAAGTTAAAAATTTATGTCTTTCTAAGAACTAGACTATAGCGCATAAAAAGATAATTGTTTGCAGTACGTCTATCATAGGGCTCATATCCAAAATTCATAAAGAACTCCTACAAATCATAAGCAAAAAAAGTCAACCTAATTAGAAAGTGGGCAAAGAATTTGCAGACTTTTCACAAAACAGGATATCAAAATGTCTAGTAAACATATGAAGCAGTAACCAATTTCATTAATCATCAGAGAAATACAAATGAAAACCACAATATAATTCCACTAACCAGAAGAGTTAAAATGAAAATAATACTGAGAACAAGTAGAACTTAGCTGGACGGGATTACTCACACCTGTAATCTCAGCACTTTGGGAGGCCGAGATGGGCAGATCACTTGAGGTCAGGAGTTCGAGATCAACCTGGTCAACATGACTGAACCCCATCTCGACAAAAAAATACAGAAATTAGCTGGGCATGATAGTGTATGCCTGTAATCCAAGCTACTTGGGAGGCTGAGGCACAAGAATCTCTTGAACCTGGGAGGCAGAGGTTGCAGTGAGCTGAGATTGTACCACTGGACTTCAGCCTGGGCACCAGAGCAAGACTCTGTCTCCAAAAAAAAAAAAAAAGGGCGTGGGGAACAAGTAGAACTCTTACATACACTTGATGGGAGTATAAGTTAGTATAACCACTTTGGAAAAATGACAGTACTACTAAGGCTGAGCAGACACATATTCTTGCCTAGCAAATCCACTCATATATAAACATCATATATATATGTATATCTATCTGAAATACATGCTTGTGTGTACCAAAAGATATGTAAACAAGAATGTTCACAGGAATATTATTCTTAATATCCAAAACTGTAAGCCGCTCAAAATTTGTTTATACAATGGACTAAGAATGAATAAATTACAACAATATATGTGTGCATGTTACATTAATGTATAAAAGAAGTCAGACACAAAAGAGTACATATGGTATGATTCCATGTTTCTAATTAAGTTTACAAATGGCGAAACTAATCTAGAGAGTTAGAAGTCAGGATTGTCGTGACCCTTTGCCAGGGGAACTGTGACTGGAGTGGGCCCCTTAAGGTGCTCCTGGTATCTTGTTTCTTGATCTAATTTGGTGGTTACATGGGTGTACTTTCATTGTGAATATTCAGCTCTGTGCTTGTAATTTATGGTTTGTTTTTTGTTTTTTGTTTTTTGTTTTTTGAGACGGAGTCTCGCTCTGTCGCCCAGGCTGGAGTGCAGTGGCCGGATCTCAGCTCACTGCAAGCTCCGCCTCCCGGGTTTACGCCATTCTCCTTTCTCAGCCTCCCGAGTAGCTGGGACTACAGGCGCCCGCCACCTCGCCCGGCTAGTTTTTTGTATTTTTTAGTAGAGACGGGGTTTCAC
>NC_037678.1:14760338-14922504 GCF_003255815.1 Theropithecus gelada
GGGCGTGGTGGCGGCGCCTGTGGTCCCAGCTACTCGGGAGGCTGAGGCAGGAGAATGGCGTGAACCCGGAGGCGGAGCTTGCAGTGAGCTGAGATCCGGCCACTGTACTCCAGCCTGGGCGACAGAGCGAGACTCCGTCTCAAAATAAAATAAAATAAAATAAAATAAAAAATAAATAAAAATTGCAGTAGATCAGAAGTCTTGAGAATTTGGTAAATGATAAGTCACTTTTTCTACATGCTAGATCGACTTAGAATTAGATTTCATACTTTAAAAAAAAAAGCAGGGGGTGTTCACTACAAGCTGCAAAATTAACCAGTCTTGCTTCTGATCTTAAATTGTGTCTTCAGAGAAGCAAAGAACTATCAAGAGCTATAGATAAGCACCTTGGGCAGCATACTTTGAAGTAATCATTAGTTTTCATTTATCCTGCCACTTCACATACATTATGACAGATTACATGGACTACATATAAAGTTATATATAAAAGTGTAATTTGGAGTTTGTGGAATCAGTCTTTTTAACTTTCCTCAGAGTGATACATTGTCATCTTGCAGACCAGATCTGGTGGTTGTAAAGTTTGGTTGAAGACAAAGTTTTATGTGATCCAACTGTGAGATGTTAAGAGGCAAGTTTGAAGATGCTTGAATGAGCATTAGTTGTAATTGATGCTTGTTGCTTTGACTGCATGTTGGTTTGCTTGATGCTGTTTTAGTAACTTAGTGAGTTTCATCTTTAAATGGAATTTATGTTATTTAGTCTGCATTGTGCCAAGACTGATGATTGAAAACCGTACACTTTCACAGAACATTGCTTCGTAGCTCTTCCCTTTTCTGCTATTTTTATATCACATGAATCATTGCACATTAAGCCATCTGCAAGGCCTGAATGGAATGAGATAAAAAGCTGCCATCACTTAAATTGACACTTGAAAAGCTGATATTCATTTGGAGTTTATTCCTGATTATCCTTTATATTTTGAAGTTTCAAACTTCATTTCAAGATGGTTGCCAACATCTCTGAGCCAAAAGTATCTCTGATTCACAGCTTCTTTTAGCCTGAAAGTCAAAGGGAGGGGATTCATCCTGTCACCTAGCAGAATCTGTTGGGGACTCACTTCTGTCTCATTTGAGATAATAAGAACAGCAAGTTCCACTCCTGTTTTAAAAGTATGTTGGTTTAATCAGCTCAGCAAGCCATCCGGTTTTGCATGGACTTCATAGGGAATAGTAAAAACACAAGGCTCTTCAATTGCCAGATGAATACATCAAAATTGCATGCCTAGAATGTGTCACACCTGTTAGATATTTATCAAAAATTTTCTTAACATAACTTTTTTGGGGATTTAGTGAAAAACAATTAGATAAATGCATGCCTGGGATGTTGCAAAAGAGATTCATGATTAAAAATGAATATTAAGCCGGGCGTGATGGTGTGTACCTGTAGTGCCAGCCATTTGGGAGGCTGAGGTGGAAGGATCACTTGAACCCAGGAGGTTGAGGCTGCAGTGAGTTTTGATCTCGCTCTTATACTCCAGCCTGGGTGGCAGAGTGAGACACTGTCTCAATTGAAAAATAAATAAATAACAAAATAAAAATAAATAAATGCTTGTCTGCCGTTTGCAAGAGGCCCTGAGTGGGATCGCGGCCCCTGTGGAGCAGGTCACAGCCTCTGCCGCGGTCCTCGAACCCCGCCACTGCGCTGGCCTAGGAGCCTGCCCCACCACAGCGGCTGGCAGCTCAGCGATCCGCCGGCAGTAGTTGCAGCCCCCGGGCCCTCTCATGGCAAGCAGCCGTGGGCCTCCTGGGGCAGAAGCCTGTGGGCCACCAGTATGGCCCTCAAGATGGTGAAGGTCATCATCAACTGCATGTTTGACAAGAACCTGCAGGACTTGGTCCGCGGCATCCGAAACCACAAGGGTGATGAGATTGAAGAAGAATGGGGATAGTGGCCACCAAGCGTCTGTCTTCGTTGAAGGATGCCCTTGCAGCCCTTGGGCAGTGGAAGCCTTAGAAGGTCTTCTACCTGAGTGACTGCCTGCCTGCCTCCCGGTGTGGACAGCAAGGCCGGCCTGAAGGAGAGCAGCCCTCTGATACCACACCACTCCCAATACCAGAGGCTGTGTCGGGCATGAGGTGCCAGGAGGGCAGGGAAGTTAAGCAATTTGCCTGCGGGCACCAAGTCACCCTTAGCCCATGTCCCTCTCCCTGGGAACCTGAGTTCTTGCCTTATTGTTACACTTTTCCAGAAGTGTGTGGCTTCACCTGCCTCTGGCTTAATGAGATCATTTTTGTTCATCTCCATCCCCTTTCCCTTGGTTTTCATCATCTCAGAAGCTCTCCCTAACTGCTTTGGTGACAGTGTGTAACTAACTTATGTATTCTTCAGATTCCTTTTGAGTTGAAGGCATAGCTGATTGGCCTGGATTTTATTCTACTGAGGGTGATTCACCAGATTGGAAATGTGGTTTGCTTCCTGGGAGGACTTTTTCTGCATAGGCAGGATCTCCCAGTGCCCGTCCCTGCCCCTTTTAGTGCATGTCACTGAGCAGCCTGTTCTGGGATCCTGAGGACGGGCCACGGGGTCTGTCCAGTGGAGGACCATGCACTCTAGTCTGGGGCGTGGTTTTCAGGGGACTGTACCTGTCTTCACTGGGAAGCCCCTGAGCCTGGGTTTCTTCCTTTGGAATTGGTGTGAGTTGATAGTGCCTTCCCTACAGGCATGGGCCCATTCAAGTGTGTATTGGTGGTAGAAACATTTTTAGAGTAGTGCGGGGCCGTCCTTGAAATCCTAGGCTTCCTCGTGGGCCCTGCTATTGGCCAATTGGTGATTCCATGCAGGACACGTGGTGTCTGGGGGCCCTGGCTTTCTCATCGAAAGACCATCTTTATGGCCCAGAAGGTCCTTACTCAGGTGTTCGCTTCTGATTCTGGATGTTCTCTGCAGCTGCTGGAGTTTCCTGATTGGAGAGAAGCACATGACTGTTCAATGACAGTTCTAGTGGTTCCTCCCTTGCTGTGCCCCCTCAAACTCGCTTTTGAAAAGCAGCTACCATGTAGACCACATGTTGTAGGTTCTTCTTCCCACCCACTGCACCCGAAATGCACACTCTTGACAGTGTGCTTTTTCTGCAGCAGTATAGTTTCCAAAAAAAGTTTTTATTTCGTAATAGATTTTCACTTAAAACTTGAGTGTGGCGTCATGGAAACAGCGCTTAGCAATGATTTTGAAAGCCACATGGAAATTCAGCGTGATGGAGTGGAAATCGCATGAAGTTTGGGAGATCTGAGTCCAAGTGCTCCGACTGGCTTAATGGGGTGGCCCACGGAGTGCCCCTGTTCTGTCTCCTCCTGTGTATCGTGGGGACATGGGATGAGTTGCCTCCCTCCTTGTGGAATGGTGCTGAGGATGCTGCAGCAAAACGTGGTTTTCTGGAAGCGCCAGAGTGCTCAGAGAGGTTGTTTAGTTCACTGTTTTCCAGTCCACAGGCTGTGACCTCTTAGTGGGTTGTAAATTCAATTTACTGGGTTATGCTAGGTAAGAAAAAGGAAAACAAACTAGAAAATACCAGCGTGCAGGCACATGCAGTAGCTGTCCTGTCTTGAAACTTTGATTTCTGCATATGATTCTTGTGTGCATGTGTGAGCATATTGGGTTACCATGCACAGCTCATTAAACTGAGTCCAAAAAGTAAAAAATAAATATAAATAAATAAATGCATACCCACACTCATTTATACTCTTTAACTGTGGATATGTACAAATCTTGCATTTTTAGGTTGAGTAGCAGATGAATCAGGGTCTCTAAAGCCTTTTCCTACAGTTAGATTCTCTCAATGCTCTTTGCTCTGGGCTGCAGAAGGTTGGGTTCCCCTGGACTAAAGTTAGCTGGAATTGCATAAGTTAGGGAGGAGAGTACAGATTTGTTTCAGAGTAAAAAGCTTCTTGGCCAGGTGCAGTGGCTCACGCCTGTAATCCCAACACTTTGGAAGGCCGAGGTGGGCGGATCACGAGGTCAGGAGATCAGGACCATCCTGGCTAACAGGGTGAAACCTCATCTCTACCAAAAATACAAAAAATTAGCTGAGTGCCTATATAGTCCAGCTACTCGGGAGGCCGAGGCAGGAGAATAGCGTGAACCTGGGAGGCGGAGCTTGCAGTGAGCCAAGATCACGCCACTGCACTCCAGCCTGGGCGACAGAGCCAGACTCCGTCTCAAAAAAAAAAAAAAAAAAAAGAAGCTTCTTCAGTTATTGCTAGGTTTTTCCTCTTCATAAATAATATCATTATAATACTTTGGCAACATAGTAGTAACAACTCTAGAGCTAATAGAGGGAATGAAATATAGAAATATTTCCCTATTTCATTTCCTTGAGAGAGCCTGAGATCATAGACCAAAAAATGAAGTGACCTCCATAACTAAGTATAACAGACTCTCTATTTTCAGAATAGAAATATCTTAAAAATAGGAAGTTCTAAAAGTCTAAGAATAAAGGAACTATTTTTGTATCTTCAGTTATCCTAATGCATCTTCATGTGATCTTGGGCAAGTCACTTAGTACTTCTGTGTACCTCAGCTCCCATTTTGCTAGCATACTGTAAATACTCAAAACACCAACATTTTGTTTGTAGATGGTAGCATTTAGAACATTAATAACATCTTTGTGTTTTTTGTTGTTGTTGTTTTTGTCTTTGAAGGGACTACTGTAATTTTTGCTTAAACATACCCTGTTTGGGGATGATTGCTGTGGGGGGAGCATTAATTATTTTAGAGTAATTGTGTTTAGTTTTCATTCTTTATTATTTATTTCTTTGCTTAGCAGACAGAAGGTGGAGCACAGACAGACGGCCAGCAGTCACAGACACAAAGTAGTGAAAATTCAGAGAGTAAATCTACCCCGAAACGGCTGCATGTCTCTAATATTCCTTTCCGCTTCCGGGACCCTGACCTCCGGCAGATGTTTGGGGTAAGTCTCTGAAGTTTTTTTATGGATTTTACAATTAAAGTAGATTTTAATCCCCCAGGTGTGTTATTAGTCATTATTACTTTAGGCTTAAACTACAAATAGATTGAGAAAGATCCTGAGATAAATCGGTCTTTTCATCAGTCCTTAGAAACCTTTTTCTATCATCCAGTCTGCTCTAGACATAGTCTTGCAGGTTGCTGCACACATAAGGTGGCCCTGTGACCCAGTTTGCTGTGACTGAGGGGCTTCTTGTGATGGGAGACTTTCAGTGCTGAAACCAGCATGGTCACCCTGCTCACCTACTGAACTCAGTAAACATACCAATAATATGCTTAGTTTCCCCTGAAAGAGCAAACGTGCATATTCTTTTAGAGCAATGATTCCTAAACTTGTTTGCACACTGGAAATTACCTGGGAAGCTTAAAAAATATTGATGTCTATGTCTCACATTCTAGGGTTGTGATTTAATTGGCCTGGAGTGTGGCTTGGGCTTAGGTATGTTTACAAGATCCCCAGCTGATACTCATGTGCACTTAAATTTGGGGACCACTGCTTATTCATCCTGTCGCCTTCTTAGTTTTTTCCTTTGCCTTCCATGTAAGCCCAGCTCAGTACTGCCTTCCTCTCCTCTTATCTGCCTCAACTGCAAGACCAAAGAAACTAGATTCAGGGATGCATTATTGCCACTCTCTACTTAGCTTTGTAATGTCTAAAAAGATTCACGATGTTAGAGAATACAGGTTTAGAGGTGGCTCATTAAAGTGGAAAGAGTATAGATTTTGGAGTCAAAGAGTCTGGGTTCAGATTCTATTCGCGTGTGAACTTTGGGATTCATGTAACCTTTTTGAATTTAAATATCATATTTGTAAACATAGAGATAGTAATCTCTGCCTTTCAGAGTGTTATAAATTAAATGAAATAATATTTGTGAAAACAGTACCTCAGTATTTTGCTTTTATAATACTTCGTTGCTCATACCCCACAGTGTCAAAACCAATATCTAAAATCATTGTAGAGGATTGGTTTACTACCTCTGATGTATTCTTTCAACTGTTTATTTCCTCCTGAATCACCATCATGAAAAAAGTTAATTGCAAAGATTTAAGTTGTTGGGAAGTGAATGGCTGCTAAGGATCTTAATTTTTTCTGAGCCTGTGTGTTTTTGCTTTTTGAATTTGACCAAACTCTTAACCCAGAGATAATCAATAGGTTTTGTTTTGTTTTGTTTTGTTTTTCTAATTCCACTAGGAAAGCTGCCTGGTACTTTATTAGAAAAGCAAATGCTCTTCTTTCAGTCTTTGTGCCCACTTCATGGTGACAAGACACTGGGGCAACATTCTGTCATTTTTAGCTGACTACCTGGATATATTTTCCACACTAAAGAGAAGGCCAGAGTTGATGTTCTTGAAGTATTTGAAGAGCTTTACACAGAAAGTGGTAACCAGATATTTTCCATTTCTTCAGAGAAGAGAACAACAGAAAATAAAGGGCAGCATAAAGGACTTGGGTTATGCAGAAGAAACTTCTCGGGAGCCTGAGTTATTAGGCTCTCTACTGAATTATCAGAACTTATATAAAATCGTAGTCTCTGGAGGTCTGTGAGAATGGAATACATTCTCATCTGCCAGAGGTTTGTTTTCTCTTGAGTCAGAAAAATAGCATCCATTGCAGATCTGCCTGGGCCAGTCAGTGATTTCTTGAAATGTATTATGCCCTTCTCATAAGGCATAAAGTGCAAAAGAAATAACTTTTTCCTTACCAGAGATACCTAGTTGCTTTATTTTCTTCCATATTGTGACTCTCTATTACTTAGAAGAACAGTAGCCGTGGTAAAGAGCAGGCATTCCACGCTCCATTTCATTAGCTTCATAAACTTGACGAATAGCTTCTTTTAGCCTCATTCTCCTTAACCATAAAAGGAATGTGATCCTTACTCCAGAAGGATATTATAAGAATGCATTAGAAAATATAAAACAAAACAAACTCCAAAGCACCATGCAAATCTTAGTTTTATAGGATAAGCATAAGTGCCCTCCCATGTAAAATAAGACATTTTCCTTTTTCCATGGTTTTTCTATTAAACCAAACCAAGATGTCTTACTGTAGAAAACTTGGGTTATTAATACAAGTTTTTTGATAAAGATAGTAATGATTGAATCCAGTGGAACGGCATGATTTCTGTTTTGCTCTTTCCCTTTTTCAGTTTTTTTCACATTTCCCAAAGTCTGCTTTGAAACCCAAGTGAAGTAGATAATCAGGTATGACTCCAATACTCAGAGGGAAATATGAGCCAAAAAGATATCTGGAAATTTTCTGCATGTACCTTCAATTCATTTCATCCAAGCATTGATTAAAACAGTTTTGTCTCTTTTTATATACTTTCCCCCTAAATAATGATTGTGTTTTGTGTAACCCTCTAGTCGGCTATTTAGCTACATAACAATAGAGTTTAGGCTTTGTGTCTTTAGTTTTTGCTTGCTTTTCTGAATGTTAAAATGTTTAAAGAATTACTAAAGAGAGGTGTTATTTAAAATATTCTTGATGTTTGTTGTAGAAATATTAAGGTGGTGAATAGCATGTGGCCTATAGAAGTGGTAACACAGATATATATTGACTTAGATAGTTGTTCATAATCTATTGCTAAGTTAAAAAAATAAAAGCAATATATGCTTTGGGAGGCTGAGGCGGGCGGATCACATGAAGTCAGGAGTTCGAGACCAGGCTGGTCAACATGGTGAAAGCCCCTCTCTACTAAAAATACAAAAATTAGCTGGGCGTGGTGGCGGGCACTCATAATCCCAGCTACTCAGGAGGCTGAGGCAGGAGAATAGCTTGAACCCAGGAGGCACAGGTTACAGTGAGCCAAGATCGTGCCACTGGACTCCAGCCTGGGTGACAGTTCAAGACTCTTTTTTTTTTTTTTAAATAAACAAAAAAGCAAATTATAGAATGTATCTGATGTCTATGGTTACTTATCTCTACATGCCTGAGGGAAAGCCTGGAATGCTGTGTACTAAAACCTTACGATGATAGGATTGCATATGATTTTTATTTTTATTTTTTTGTGATGGAGTTTCGCTCTTGTTGCCCAAGCTGGAGTGCAATGGCGCGATCTCGGCACACTGCAACCTCCGCCTCCCAGGTTCACTGCAACCTCCGCCTCCCAGGTTCAAGCGATTCTCCTGCCTCAGCCTCCTGAGTAGCTGGGATTACAGGCACGCGCCACCACGCCTGGCTAATTTTGTATTTTTAGTAGAGACGGGGTTTCTCCATGTTGGTCAGGCTGGTCTCGAACTCCTCACCTCAGTTGATCCGCCTGTCTCGGCCTCCCAAGGTGCTGGGATTACAGGCGTGAGCCACCGTGCCTGGCCGCAGATGATCTTTATTTTCTGTTTTCCCTTTTCCTTTTATGTTTTCTGCTTTTCATATAGTGAATATACTTTGTATTAAAAAAAGGAGGGGAATAGCCTTCTATAGTATATTATTCTACTTACTAGGATTTGCTTTTCAAATCTGAGACTGTTTTAAAAAATAAAGAGATGTAGTTAGGAACATTCCAAGTTCTTGTCCCCATACAACATCTAATGGGCTAACACTGTGAATAACTTTCGACAACAGCTTCCCACAGAGAGGTGGATAAATTGCCTGAGTGAGTGAACTGAGAAAGGAGAAACTGTCAGCTCAGCAATGAGGAAAAATCAGAAACTGCTATTGGAACTTACTAACAAATACAAACATAGAAGTTAAATAAGGAGTTTACAGAAGAAGAAAAATAAACTATTCCCATTTTAGAAGAGAACAAAATATGTGGATAAAAACCTGACCATAAGTAAATGTTTTTATTTTTATCTCTGCAGCAGTTTGGCAAAATCCTAGATGTAGAAATAATCTTTAATGAACGTGGCTCTAAGGTAAGCTCCATTTCAGTGTCAAGTGTGCTTGATTTCTTTTTGAGTTTTGTGTTCTTTTAAATAGCAAGTATTCAGAAAACATAAACTGTTTTCAAGCCTGCATAAAAGTATCCTAAGTCCCCGTCTCTACTAAAAATACAGAAGAATTAGCCGGGCGTGGTAGCGGGCGCCTGTAGTCCCAGCTACTCTGGAGGCTGAGGCAGGAGAATGGCGTGAGCCCGGGAGGCGGAGCTTGCAGTGAGCTGAGATGGCGCCACTGCACTACAGCCTGGGCAACACAGCGAGACTCCGTCTCAAAAAAAAAAAAAAAAAAACTAAAAGTATCCTAAGTATCTACCTTAAGGTAGATTATCTCTAAAAATAAGCTACCACATGGCCAAACTTTATTCTGATACTTATACAGGGGTGGAGGGCTGATAAAGTAAGAAGCAGAGAAGGTTGAGGGAAGAGTGGGGCATAAAGAACACAGGATGTAGGAGATGACAGTGCTTTATGAGCCTTAAATTTGGCCTCAGCTTTCTCCGTTTAAAGAAAGAGCACAAAGACTTAAAAAAAGTGAAATTCTATGAGAATTCTATTCTGAATTCTATCAGAACAATTCAGCCAAAATCCAACTTCAAAACAACATACTTAGAACAAGTTTAATGCTTTGATTATTCAGTTAACTTGCAGTCTCTTTTGAAAATTGTGATAACACTTAAACAGAGTGAGAAATAACTGAGGAATTTAGTATGAACTGATTTCCTCCTTTAAGTTCTACCCACATAGGCAATCCTCAGAATGTAGAGTCACCTAAATCACAAGTACAGTGAGTTAGATTTTTTTGCATAAGAATGAAAGTATGTGTGTACTTTTATGTGTGTATTTTCCTCTAAATGTGTTCTATATAAGAACTGAAGTTTTTAATTAAAATTTATTTCCCCTATTAGGCTGGGCGGGGTGGCTCACGCCTGTAATCCCAGCACTTTGGGAGGCCGAGGCGGGCGGATCACCTGAGGTCAAGAGTTCAAGACTGGCCAACATGGTGAAACTCCGTCTCTACTTAAAATACAAAAATTAGCCGGGCACGGTGGCACACGCCTGTAATCCCAGCTACTCGGGAGACTGAGGCAGGAGAATCACTTGAACCCAGGAGGCAGAGGTTACAGTGAACCGAGATTGTGCCACTGCACTCCAGCCTGGGCGACAGAGCAAGACTATCTCAAAATAAATAAATAAATAAAAACTATTTCCCCTATTTACTATTTTAAATTCCCAATCTATATTATTTAGAATTTCCACACATTAAAAGAAACAGCAATGTTTTTAGGAACAAGGGAATGGCGAAGTCTTAGTGGTGTTATGAAAAAAAAAGTGTTTGATGAACTGAATTTTTGGACATGTTACTTGAGAGTTTTCTCACTGCTTATTAAATGAAATACATCCTACTGGAACCATCAGCCATAGCCAAGCCTATAAATATTTACCTTGCTGTTGCTGCTTTGATTTGTTGGGTTAGAGCAATTTTTTACTTAATTTTCATTTGGTCATCACTGAACTTTGAAAATAGCTTTTGGTTATGGTTAAATCTCTTAAACATGTAATTTGAGGGAAAGCTAAATAAAGCCAATAAATGAGCTAATATTTACCTCTCCAATTTCATACTCCAAATTCACCATACTTTGGGAATTGATAACAGAGTTTATATACCTCCTGCCCCCATCTGTACACATAAAAATGTATGTGCTGTTCTAATGCTACTTATTATTGCCTTCCTTTGTAGAATGTATCAACACTAAAAGTATTTAATTCTGACTATAATAATTATTTGTTAATTATTAAAGAGGTAATTATACTCTAAGCTTCCAGTTTTCAGTTAAAACAAAAATGATTAATATGCCTATACAGAACTTTCTCCAGCACTTGGTAAGTATTTTTTAAAGTGAAGTCTATTTAGACTGCAACCAGTAAACTATTTATGCTTGTAATTTTTCTCACAATGGATTTCTGTTCCTTTGTTGCATTGTTTGTGTTTATTTTGTGTGATATTTTTTAGCTACAAGGTGGGAAAATGACAGTGGTTTAGAGATAAGAAGCACATGAGTGTAAATAAATATATGGAGATTATTGGCCACTCTGTAAACTATCTGAAGTAGTAGTTTTAAATATTTTTACTTGTGAGTGTATGTACTTAAAATATTCTTAACTAGAGTCTAACAACTAGAAGGCCAATGTAGCTTCATCAGGCATTGAGGACTTGTTCCTTACCAAGAAAATAATTTGTTTGAATTATTGTGAAGCAAAGGAAATTGATCTTTCTTGAGGCTTCTTTCATTGACTTTAAGAATTTGCCTGCTATCAATTTCTTTTTCTTTTTCTTTTTTTTTGAGGTAGAGTCTCACTCTGTTGCCCAGGCTAGAGTTGCAGTGGCACAGTCTTGACTCACTGCAACCTCCACCTCCTGGGTTCAAGCGATTCTTGTGCCTCAGCCTCCAGAGTAGCTGGGATAACAGGCACGCACTACCACCCCTAGCTAATTTTTGATATTTTTAGTACAGACAGGGTTTCACCATGTTGGCCAGGCTGGTCTCAAACTCCTGGTCTCAAGTGATCTGCCTGCCTTGGCCTCCCACAGTACTGGGATTACAGGTGTGAGCCACCGCATCCTGGCCCCACTTTGTTTAACATTTACCTCATCCAGTTACTTCTCCTGTGTAATTTTCATTTGAAAGTAATGACATGAGCTTTCTTTTGGGAAATCTAAAAGCATAGGCTGCTTCTGTCAGCTTGATGCTGTATCCTCACTGCCCCATTTTTCTTTGGGCTGCTAAAGGGTTCACAGACTCTGTACTGATTGGTAAATGTTTTAAAAACAAAGCACAGAATTCAGAATTGCCCTGAATCTGCCTTCAAGGACTGATAAAAACCTTGTTTTTGTCCTTCAGAGCTTTCTTAACTGCTACCTGAAGTTCTTTGCTGGAATGGGTGCCCTTGGAACTGTTCTGAGGCTCCTAATAGAGATTTACTTTGGAATCAAACCCATGGATGCCTCCTCTGGGATCCACCTAAGATAAATTAATGAGCAGTTTTTGTTTTGTGAATTAAGTTTAGTGACCTATTCCTTTTATATGTTTGAGGTTGACTGTAAAATTACAGAATATTTTGAAAATAACCAGAGAAAAGGAGGCTTTACATAGTCCTGTTGTGTAGTGAAGAGCTCCTCTAACTTTTAAACAGAGTGCTTTTCTGTACAGAAATTAGCTTTATTGAATTTTTTTAGAGCAGTAATGGAAAAACTCGTCACAAAATAACTCTAAGATAGCAATACTTACATGTAAAACCGTGTTTAATCAAGTTGTTCCAAAACAAAAAGCAACTCCTTCCCGTATCTTATTTTGTATAATAAGACTATCACCCAGGGTTTTAGAATATACCCATTTGAAAACATGAGTAGACGGTGTTCCACTGCCATGATCACAGCCTCCTTGTCTGCCAGTATTCTTCTTTTTCCAGCTTGCCTTTAGAGTAGAATTACTCTATAGTAGTTTTTTCTTTGTTGTTGACTAGTTTTTTCCTTTTTTCCTTCTTTTACCTTCATATTCTAGATTTGGTTTACTTAGATTATGGAATGAATATATATCATATTTGTGCACACACATGCATACATATATGTTTAAATTATTTCATGTGAATTTTAGTGTTTTTACTCCCTAATCCTTTGTAAAAACATAGAATCAGCCATCCTGGCTAACACGGTGAAACCCTGTCTCTACTAAAAATACAAAACAAAAAAAAAAAATTAACCGGGCGTGGTGGTGGGCTCCTGTGGTCCCAGCTACTCAGGAGGCTGAGGCAGGAGAATGGCATAAACCTGGGAGGTGGAGCTTGCAGTGAGCCGAGATGGCATCACTGCACTCCAGCCTGGGTGACAAAGTGAGACCCAATCTCAAAAAATAAAATAAATAAACAAAACAAACATAGAATCACCTGTATCTAAGTTTCTTTGATTAACTGAAACAGAGATAGACTAGCCTTTTGAAAATGTACTATTAAGATATAGGATGGAAAATTGTACTCCTGCCAAAAAATTAACCAATTTATTATAAATAGAACTTAGAAAATTATTATATGAGTTTATGTAGCTTTATTAATTCTCCAAGTTTCACCAGTAATGAAAGATTATTAACACAAATAATAAGATCATGCCTAGTTAGAGTGACCGTATGTCCTGGCTTATCCAGGATAGCCCCGGTTTAAACCTATTATCTTCGCATAATTATTAATAAATGACCCCTTTCTCCCTCAAAGTGTCCCAGTTTGAATGATAAACTATTGTTTACTCTCCGTATATATCCTTTAGGTAGCATCTTAAAAAAGCAGTCTTTCAAAAGGAAAACATGATGCTTAATGAAAAGTATAAAGAAAAAGATACATAGTTTATTGAAGAGGAATGTTCACTACTGATATTCTCATGTATCCTTCTAGTCTTATTTTCTCATATAGAACCTTAAAACATAACCCAAAATGGTCACCTAGTTCAACCCCCTGTATTCTTGACCTTGCATTCTCTGCTAGAAATTTTTAGTGATTAAGAACTTGTTTTTTTCAAAAGTTATTCCATTGTGGATCAGACTTTCTACCATCTTATTCACCATCATCCAACCACAGAACAATTTTTGGTGATAATTATCAAACTTATTAAATAAAGAAATACACAGATTGTAACATTTACGTTTTCTATAAATTTTTGCCAGAATATTTTGGTATATCATCTCTTGCATGGATATGTATTAAGATATTGAACGTGTTGAAACTGTTCAGCTCTTCAGATAGTGCTTATTATTAAGTCCACTAAATAACTACAAATATTATACAGCCCAGAAGTAATTACTGAGATTTCTAGCAATTTTTTTTTTCTTTTTTCTAAAATCAATAGATACTAGATGTACATATTTTCAGGGTATATGTGATAATCTGATACATTCATATAATCAAATCAGAGTAATTGGGATAGCTATCACCTTAAATATTTATCTTTTCTTTACACTAGGAGCATAGCAAATATTTGCTTAACATGTTCTCATTACTTTTCTCAGGTGGATTTCTGGAATAATGGGGATCTAGGTTTAGGTTGGGCTTAAGTTTAGGCTGTAGTTAGGGGAGATAAAACGCCTATTCCCATTCCTTAAACACAAGTAATTTGCTATAATGTTTTTCCTATTATCATGGCTTTTAATTTCATGCAAAGGGAAATTAATTATTTCTTTCAAAGTATTATCAAAATACTTTTTTGGAAGTCACAGTAAGTAGGCCTTTGTGACTTTCAGTAGAACTTGATAGGTAATGTTGGAGTGAAATGGCTTTTTTTATTATATTTGAAACTGAATTAACTGTGCATGTGTTTCTGAAGGGCTTAATTTTTTGTTTTTGTTTTTGTTTTCTTTTGTTACCATTATGGGCTTTAGTTTTATATTTTTTTTATTTTTTTTTTAATTTCTGTGTTCTGGCCATACCCAGGAGATCCGTCTGCTTTTGATTTCTCCCTTAAAAGTTACATGGTAAATTTTCTTTCTCATTCTTCTGAGATCGAAAAATTCAAAAATTATACAAATTTTAATAATATTTTTACAATGTTCATTCTATTGCTTGTTATTTATTGCAGTCTGAGGCCAGACTAAAAAGGTGACAGTTACTTGGCTCCTGTGTGTCCTCGATGATGTCAAGGCAGGCTGTGAAATTGTTGTCACACTTTGTAGAAGTTTTAACTACAACCATACACCTAATAAATATACCATTCTTCAATTTCCAGAAGTCAGCTGGTAAATCACTCATGTAACACTGGTGTGTTTAAATGTTTAATTTAGAAGGACTTTGAGGACTGCGAACTTAGAGGAGTATAAAGTGTAGAGACCTGCATTGCGCAGCACAGTGGTCACATTTAGCACTTGAAATTTGGAGAGTTTAAACTGAGGTGTGCCTATAAGGGTAAAATGGACACCATTTCAGAATTAGCACAAAAAAAGAATGCTAAGCATCTCACTAATAATGTTTTAATATTGATATCATATTGAAGTGTTAATAATATGTGTATATATTGGGTTAAATAAAATACATTGTTAAAATTAATCTCACCTGTTTCTACTTTTTAAATGTGATTATTAGAAAATTTTAAATTATATATGTGGTTTGTATTATATTTCTCTCTGTAGTGCTAGTGTAGACAGACATGTCAAAATCATTTTTTAATTAAAAAATAAAATTTACTTTTTTAAAATCTGGTTTTATTAATAGGAGTTTAGATAACAAAAATTCTCCATCTGTTTACATAGCTGAAATATTTCCTCTTGTTCAGAATTTGAGATTAAATCTATTTGTTATAGATTATGTAATCTATTTGTTGTATATATTATACCTGTGTAGACTGGTTCAGTGTTTGATAGGTTGTATGATCATTTAGAAGCTGTTCTACGATCATTTGGAAGTTGTTCTAAGGAAAATATTTAGATTTAGACATAATTTTACTAACTTTTTTTTTCCAAAGCAAGAGATCAGAATGACCAACTTAATTCGGTTTCTAAGAGCAAAGTGACAAAACATGAGTTCATGTAAGCAGGCTTTTCTACTGATGACTTTTAAACCTGGATAATCTGTGAACATCTTTAGCACAGTTTCTGGCACCTTTTCTAAAATGCTAAATTTTATTGAAGAAATAGTGTATTCTAAAAATGTTTTAAGATCTGAGTTCATGTTATTGAAACTAAATTGTGAGTGTGATAGATAAGGAAGCATGTTTGGGTTGATGGAAAATCACCTGTTTAAAGTTTAAACATGAGAGAAAAGTATTTAAGAACAGAACTTCAAAAAATTCTACTAATACCTCTCACCTTCCTAATCATGGACTTTAATTCTAAGAGGTATGTATTAATTCCCTATGACTTCTGAACAGATTACCACAAATTGTGTGGCTTAAAACCACACATTTATTATCTTACAGCCCTGGAGGTCAGAAGTCCAAAATGGGTCTCACAAGGCTAAAATCAGTGTGTTGGGTTCTTGAGGAGGCTCTAAGGGATCATCTGTTTTCTCACCTTTTCTAACTTCTAGAGGCTGCCCACATTTCTTGGACTATAGCTCCCTTCTGTCTTCAGAGCCAGCAATGGCCAGTCAAGTCTTTCTCAGGCTGCTTTACTCTGATTCGGACTCTCCTGTGTCCGCTTTTCACTTACAAGCACAGTACAGTGGCCACATTGGGCCACTGTATTATATTGGGCCCAACCGGATAATCCAGGATAATCTCTCTATCTCAAGATCATTAACTTAATCGCATCTGCAAAATCCCTTTTGCCGTGTAAGGTAACATATTCACTGGCTCTGGGGATTAGGATGTGGACAACTTTAGGAAGCCATTATTTGCCCTATTGCAAGGTCTGTTTATCTTCAAAGCAAATAAAGAAATCCTCTTACCTTTATGTTTCATACTAAGGAGTCCCAGCGCATCAACAAGGCCTTCTTCCTCCTATCACCCCAGGGAAAAGATGCTTATAAAGATTGCTTTATTTTTATATTTTTGGCATCTTGATTCGCATTTCCTTTGGTGTATAAGCATCTTTCTTTATAAAACACTTTTAAAACATTTGAAAGTGAAATTTTGTTCCAGAATGTTAAAGTCATTATTGAGAAAAATCTTATCCAAGCAGACATTAATGTTAAACTTTGTCATTTACTGACTGTAAAATTTCAGTGCTTATCATACCACCTTCCATTCTTTTGGATGCAGTTATCACTAATGTTCTTTCAACACATTTCAGAAAAGAAGGTTATGGAAGATATTTAGCAATTAGATTTGAAAAAAATATAAGGCTTTTAGGACTAATATCATTTAGTAAATAGAATACTGAACTGAGATTTGAAAAGGCTTAGAATTTTCTCACCATTAGCTGTATATCCTTGTGTATTTAATCTTAGTTTGACTCAGTTTCTTTACCTTCAACATGAAACCAACATGTCTATTCTTTTTACTTCATGGTTATATTTAAGAAGACAAACTAGTACATATATTTGTATGTGGGTGTGTAGATATAGTCATAATGCTAATATCAAAAACCTAGGTCTTAGTTTTCATATAACTTAATAGTAATCCAACTATTAATTTACAATGTATTAATTTAACCTAAGTCATAAAATATATGACTGTGAGGACCAGTTGAAATACAGCCAAAATTCTTCTAAAGTGTGATATTAAAATTCATCACTCTCTGTGACCTTTCTTTAAGAGTTTGACTTTCCTGTTGGAGGACTCACCAGGATTAGAGAACTGGCAGCTTGTCTTCAGCAGGTGCTAGTGTAGATGACAAATGGTGTAACTAATTATTAATGTGCGCCCTTTTATACCTTGTGGTGTCAAAGTGGCTATAAATGTTGATATCAACATTTCATTTATGAAAATATGTTCCTGTTGATATTTTCAACAAACTTATACATTCTTTAGGAGAATATTAACTGAAGTTACCAGTAGTAATTCTTTCCAAGCAACATACGTTTTAAAATCTCCATCAGCTTAGCGTTGCACTTTCAAGGGTATTTGTGATGTCCAAATTGTGGGTAGAGATCATCCATTGGAATTCTCCAAAACGCCACCCACCCACATAATCACTTAGAATGCTGAGTTACCGGATCCTTCAAAACAATGGAGTTGCTTTTATAAAATCTTATTGAGCAACGTGCTTTGTTTACCGTGTCAGTTAAGAACATGGTTTATATAGAGAGAAGTATGCTCATGTTATTAAGCAGCTAGGCAGAACTTCAATTAAAATTAAAGGGTTCTGGGTTATCCCATAATGGAATGTTCAAAAAATGCTAGCAGGACAATGAAGTTATTGGCAAATGAAGACTTTGCAGAAAATCCTAAGACTTTACCACTTTGCAGATATAAGCAGCGTGGAAATTGTTTGTAAAATTACAGCTGCAGAGTAGAACAATAAGAACAGAGCAACTAGAATGAAGTGAATATGATGTTTTAGGAAAGTCTTATAAGTATATAGTAAACGCTCCTAGTGTTAAAATTGGTAGTACGTGAACGTCGGAGTGAAGGTAGTCAACTCCCTGGTGTCCTGGCTTGTCTACTTGATGAGTTAAAGCTCCACTCCATTTTTGTAGTATCTTGCAAGGAACAAATAAATTAATCCTAACTTATTGTACCAGCTGCACTGCTGTTTTCCGATATCCTTTTTCTGCTGAATAGTGAACAGCTGATGTCACTAGTGTAGATCTCGTTCCCATTGCCTGTTGACTGTTCCTTTTTTCTCTATATAGAAAGTTACTACTACCTTTAATAGCAGATATAAAAATCAATAAGTGAGTAATTTAGGCGAATTTGGGTTGGCAGTTTTCTGAAATTCAATTGAACATATTTTTACTCTGAGTGTCAGTCTGGTCATTTAAAATGGGCATTGAAGAAAAGTTATAATTGACCACTGCTTAGCGATATTTTTATTTGCTTAGAAGAGCATGAATGCTTTCCTCTTCCACACCCAGTACATACAAAATTATACAACAACTATGTCCTAAATTATCCTGTTCCCAAAGGAATAGTAGTGATATAAGCAGCCAGCAACGTGGGGCTAAAATGATTAGACCTACTTTAAAAAAAATCTCATTGTGCAACGTTGAACCTGAATGTCAGATTTCATGTAGCAGTTACTGGGAAATAATGGATTTGGGATGTCAGAGAGTCAATTTAATTAAGTTTTTTTTGGTATTACATAAAGGGGCATGTATATTAAATTAATAACATGAATTGAGAGAGAAAGGTAGAACGTTAAAAAATCTTCAGATTCTTGGTTGAATAGTTTGACCCAAGTAACTCTGTACCTTAATTTTGGTCTGGCCTCATATGCTTTATGTTTTATTTTATTGTGACATTGCTGTTAATTATTATTATTATTACAGTTCTTTATTCTTTTATTGGATTTAATTTCCCTTCACAAATATGCATGGACCAAAAATGTGACTTTGGGAGACTATTGCTGAGTTGTTGCTGATGTCAGTTTCATACTATGATATTTTTTCTCTATTTACCAAGAGATCAGTATTTCAATATAACGATGTGCATGTTTTCCCCCCTTCTCCCGCTGCATGCAGGGATTCGGGTTCGTAACTTTCGAGAATAGTGCTGATGCAGACAGGGCCAGGGAGAAATTACACGGCACCGTGGTAGAGGGCCGTAAAATCGAGGTGCATGTCTTTAATAATTCAATTTCTGGTTTTATATTTTTATTTCTGTTTTTTCGTATTGCCTCACTTATTTCACATTTGGAACCCTGTCTTGTGTGTGCGTGTGCACATGTATGTGTGTTTGTATCTCTGTCTTCACCTTCTTGCACTAAAATGTATAAAAGTAACACTTCTATCTGCCTCCCTCCTCATTTATTGGTTGTTTGGGGGTTTTAGTTTTGACTTTTTGTGTGTGCGTGTGTGTGTGTGTTTTTCATTTATGTTTTTCCTTCAAAATGTTCATCCTTCTGCTCTCTTGATTTTTTTCCTTTGCTTCAGTTTGCAGTACTCTGAATTCCTATGATCAGGCCTAAGCAAAACTAATGTTAAATTGTCTAAAAACTATCCAGTTTATAACACTGTGTTCTATAATGAATCAAGGGGCCAGCCAATATCCTCTCTCTTGGGAGGCCAGTTCGCCTCTTTGTGCACATGATAAGCACGGAATAGAAGATTCTAGAGATTGTGGGGAGGGAGGAAATAATCCAAAACTCATGTAGTTTTTGAATATATCTAATATCAAGAATTTTGATATCTAAATTTTTATGGATAAAATTCTTAAACAGAGGGTTTGATGGCTGGCTGGCGAATGTACTGTGATGATGACTAAGTCTGCCACCTGGTATTCACCAGCCCTTTTTGATAACACATCGAAGGTTAACTGGCTCCTTTCCCCTTTCCCAATTTTTTAAAGTATTAAATGTAAAAGCCACCATTTTGAGTAAGATGTCTGCATATTTTGCTTTTTTTCCCCTCCTTTCCAATGGTTTAGCATTTAGGGCCCTTCACTTGACTCACTCTTTCCATGGTAACTATACACAATGCTGGCGATGGTGCCCGTTGGCGGTAAGTGAAAAAAGCACTAGAGAAGAAGCTTTTAAAAATGTAATTACAAAACAATTAAATAAGAAAGAAAAAGTCCATCTGCCATCTCACATTAACACTACAAAATGTGATTTGACTTGTTGTTCCTCTTCCTTTTCCTTTCCCCCTTTTATTTTCAATGCTGTTGAGTAATGCCGCCTGGATTTTGGATGTACATATTGTTTTGTAGCAGTCTGAGCTGTTTGATTACTGACTTCATGGTGATTTTTTTCCCCTTGCACATCTTACTCAGAGTTACTGAACTCCAGTTTGGCTGGTTTTATTAATGCACTTCCTGCCCCTACATCCTTCCCTACTTTTCCTGTTTCCCAAATCCCCGTTTGTAGCTCTGATTGTTCTTTCTTTGCCCGTTACACCCTTCCTGACTTTCTCTTTTCTTTTTCCCTACCTTATTCTCTTTTTCCAAATCCTTGCTCCTGTCCTTTTCCCTATTCTTCCTTTCCCATCCCTTCAGTTACACGCAGCTGTTGGTCTCTTTTGCTGACTGGTGGTTTCTGATTGGTTCTGGCCATTTTTCCTTTTAAGTGCTTGGTTGCTTTCTGCTCCAGCAGCTGGTTTCAGCTCTTGCTCCATTCTAATCCTTGTCTGTGAGAACCTTGCTTTTCACTTTCTCCCCTCTTTCCAAAATTTATTGTTTTTTCTTTCTTTTATTTGTGTGTGTGTGTTTTTTAACTGCATGCTCTCAGTCTCATCATTGTTGTATCCCATTCTTTCTTTTTAAATGTGAAATGTTTATATTATTTGGTGGATGAAACTAGAGTAAATGGAGTTTCAGGCTCTTTCCTCATGTAGGGGAAGTATCACTGTACAAATCTCAAAAGACATAGGAAGTTTTTTTAGTTCTAATTCTACCTAAAATTGGTCTTTTCATCACACAAATTTATTACCATACAAATTGAACACAATGTAAATTTGAAGAGGCAAAAATAAGACATTTCTATTTTATGCTTCTTTTTTCAATTGGCATGTTTTATGACCTGACAACACAGTGTAAGTCAAGTTCTATGGTGGGACTTTACCCTCCTTGCAAGAGCTTTGAGGCTGGTTCTGTCACTGGGCTGCAGTATGCTGGCATCTCAGTTCCATTCATCTTTTCTTCAGCAGCACCATCTTTGTAGCACCTGCTTATTCTCTTACTGAGAATGCTTTAAAATACGCAGTTCTGTAATGAGGGTGGAGAGTGCCATAAAACAAAATAAATAAACACTTGATTTTCTCAATTCTTTTAAGTGCCTACTTTAAAGGCTTTTTTAAAACTTTTGTTCCTGAGTTGATAGACCATGTAGTCTAGAAAATTCAGAATGGTCCTGAAGGCTGTCAACATGGGAATCTTAGGTTTCTATATTTGTTTATTGACGTCAGACAGTAAAAATCTCGGACAGACGTATTTAAAATGCTGAACATTAGGACAGGTGAAATCAGATTTATTTTATCACCGTTCCATCAATCTGTTTCATAACCCATGTGGCAAGCCTCTGTTTTATTAACAAACTTCAAAGTGAATTGCTAATATAGTTGTTTCCTATTTACTTTTTTCTATGTTTTCCTTAGTGCAGAGATTTCTCTGTTTAAAAGATGTCCAAAGATTTTGCAAATGTATTGTCTTTGGAGTACTGATATTTGGAAACCAAGAAACTCATTTTACTCTTGTTATCCTCATTTAATAAGAACTTTAATTAAAACACTATATATTAATATTTTATATTGCTGTGTTAATTATTTAAGTCAATGCTCTCAGAAATTTGCATTTTAAACTAAGTACTATGTTACTGGATGTGCAACTTTATGTTCCCTAATGTGGTCCACTTCTTCCCTGCCCTTTTTTCTCCTTGTTATTTTTAGGTGAATAATGCTACAGCACGTGTAATGACCAATAAGAAGATGGTCACACCATATGCAAATGGTAAGAAATTATAAATCATCTTTGAAAGAGTGTTTATTCTTCTGTAAATATATTAAGTTTTTATAAACTTCTAAGAATCTTTATTTCAGTCTTAAGACAGTTTAATTTGCATTGAAGAGTCTCTTTACCTGGGGGAGTATTTTATGTTTACAACATAACTTTGTCATTACAATTGAGCTATGTTTTTTAGGTATTAAGGTGTTATGTTCTAAGTAAAGTTCATGTTTTTTTTGTTGTTTTTTTTTTTTTTTTTTTTCTTTTTCTTTTTTTTTTTTTTTTGAGGCGGAGTCTCGCTCTGTCGCCCAGGCTGGAGTGCAGTGGCCGGATCTCAGCTCACTGCAAGCTCCGCCTCCCGGGTTCCCGCCATTCTCCTGCCTCAGCCTCCCGAGTAGCTGGGACTACAGGCGCCCACAACCGCGCCCGGCTAATTTTTTTGTATTTTTAGTAGAGACGAGGTTTCACCGTGGTCTCGATCTCCTGACCTTGTGATCCGCCCGCCTCGGCCTCCCAAAGTGCTGGGATTACAGGCGTGAGCCACCGCGCCCGGCCAGTAAAGTTCATGTTTTACACAGTGCAAACATGCTATCTAGTTGCCTACTAACCCAAATTGGATCCCACCTGAGCACCTTCTTTTTCAGGTGCTGTAGCTCTTTGTAATATGTTAGACTTGTCCGTAATACCCCTGGATGCCCACTGACTCTCACTTCTACTTCTGACTCTCATTCATCTGAGCATAAGTGGAATAAGTTATGATTTTGGACCCATTGCTCTCCTTAAGCCTAGAGGTAACAGCCATGGGTATGGTTGTGTGTGTGCCATTTTCTATTTCATGATTACATATTATATAGTAAGGTTTATAAGTGTTTCTCATTGAGAAGGAAATTTTCTATGAATAATTTGTTACCTCAGTTACCAAATTTAATCTAGACTCATGGTCTCTGAATAAGATGGAATATAAATTTAATCTGTAACCCAGTGGTGGTTTTGCAGACTGTGTTGTGCAGAGCCAGTTTTGGGGAGAAAAAGGAAACCAAATTGATTGAATCCTAAGGTCTCAGCTGTACTGTAATCTGAGCAATTTATGGTTCTGCATAAGATTTTACTAATATCTAGAATAAAGGGGGGAGTGTCTGCTGCTTTTGTAAAAAGTTTGAACCTACTGTTAGAGTGTGGCTGTATATGCCACTAATGTCTTAAGAAGAAACGTATTGGTATTGACTATATCCCATAAAGTCTTCAATAAATATATTTAGCCCAGCTTTTCACATAGATGATACAAATTTATCAGCATAATTTGCATTTTTTCTACTCCTTTTATGGGTATGATACCACTGCCTCCCACTTTAACTTTTATTTTCTTTTCACTGTTCTTACAAAAACAAGTCTCTACAATTTTGATAAAAACTCAAAGTAAACAAAATAGAAAGGAGAGGGAAAGAATGTCAAATTTTCTTTACTTCTGGGAGAAATACTGTGACAGAAAGAGCCTCTGACTGGAATTCAGAAAACAGACATTCTGCTTCTAGGTTTGACACTTTATTTACTCCGTGACAGTGGACCATTTTTTTAACCTGATTCTGTTTTCGTATTTATAAATTAAGACCACAGATTTTTGGCACCAGGATTTTTTTAGAAATATTGAAACTCAACCCTCCCAGCTTATTATTAGGAAATGAGACCCAGAAAAGTATAATATTGCCCTCAGATTGCAGATGTGGTATCTGTTTTACCTTCCTCCTTGGGTTTTGTGCAGGTCAAAAGACATTTGTGAAAATACATTATAATTGTCTAAAACTAAATATATTCAAAGTATTGCTAACAGCATATCAATATACATCCATTATATTAATTTTTGTTTTTGTTTTGGGAGAGAGTCTCTCTGTCACCTAGGCTGGAGTACAGTGGTGCGATCTCAGCTCACTGCAACCTCCACTTCCTGGGTCCAAGCAATTCTCGTGCCTCAGCCTCCAGAGAAGCTGGGATTACAGGTGTCTGCCACCACACCCGGCTAATTTTTGTATTTTTAGTAGAGACGAGGTTTTGTGACGTTGGCCAGGCTGGTCTCGAACTTCTAGACTCAGGTGATCCGTCCACCTCAGCCTTCCGAAGTGCTGGGATTACAGGCTTGAGCCACGGTGCCCGCCCATTATGTGGATTTAAAGGGAATGCCCAGGAAATAGTGCCATTGGTAGGAAACAAATTTTTTTTTTTTTTTCTTTTTTTTTTTGGAGACAGAGTCTGGCTCTGTCGCCCAGACTGGGGTGCAGTGGCGCTATCTCGGCTCACTGCAAACTCCACCTCCCAGGTTCACGCCATTCTCGTGCCTCGGCCTCCTGAGTAGCTGGGACTACAGGCACCCGCCACCACACCCGGGTGATTTTTTGTGTTTTTAGTAGAGATGGGGTTTCACTGTGTTAGCCAGGATGGTCTCGATCTCCTGACCTCGAGATCCTCCCGCCTCAGCCTCCCAAAGTGCTGGGATTACAGGCGTGAGCCACCGCGCCCTGCCAAAAAAAGTTCTTTTTTGAAATATTATTCTAAATTAATATTCAGGTTTAGTAGGCAAATATTATTCTAAATTAATATTCAGGTTTAGTAGGCAAATATTCTAAATTAATATTCAGGTTTAGTAGGCAAATATTATTTTAAATTAATATTCAGGTTTAGTAGGCAAGAAACCTTCTGCTATTGTGTTAAAGGTCCTAAGGAGAATGTGTTGGGTTCGTCCTAATGAATTCTCAGTCAGCATTCTCATTTAGGTTGGTTGGAATCTCTTAATTTGTGCAGAAATGTTGCACAGTATTTGTGTAATGTGATATTGCAGAATATTTGTGCTCTTACAATTCAAGTGGTATTTGCACCCAAATTTTGCCAAAATTTTATGTGGAATATTGAAGAGACATTGCATTTTATGAGCACATAAAATGATGAATAAGAGGTTGGATTGAATCAGAGTGAATGGATTTTCACTTGAATAATGTTTTGCTTACGGTCATTTAAATCTGGTAATTTCAGTAATTCTTTTGAAAAGGCCAGTTGTGGCTGGGTGCAGTGGCTCACACCTGCAATCCCCAGCACTTTGGGAGGCCGAGGTGGGTGGATCACTTAAGGTCAGGAGTTCAAGACCAGCCTGGCCAACATGGTGAAACCCCATCTCTACTGAAAGTATAAAACTAGCCAGACATGGTGGTGCGTGCCTGTAGTCCCAGCTACTTGGGAGGCTGAGGCATGAGAATCACTTGAACCCAGGAGGCGGAGGTTGTGGTGAGCCGAAATTGAGCCACTATACTCCAGCCTGGGCAACAAAGCAAGACTCTGTCTCAAAAAAAAAAAAAAAAAGAAGAAGAAGAGGCCAATTCTGGCCCTTTTCTTTTCATTCGTATATTTATAGAATAATGTAGCACAATGCTAGGGTCTTAATATAAAAGAAGACAAATGAGTCAGAAAAATAATGTAGAATATTTTTGCTTATTATATGTAAAATTCAATTAATAAAATAAAGTTTTCATGTGGAATTCTACTTTTATTCACTCTCAGTGAGCAATAATACATTATTCCTTTTTAAAATATACTTGCCATATTCTTATAAATATAAAAAAGGGAAAGAAGAAATAAAGTTGACATTAAACATAATGTTATTTGGAAACTCTTAATATTTATAAATATTTAAGGTAACATTCCACAGTATTCTGGTGTTCTTTAACTAAAAAGTCTGATTAACTTAAAGGTGATTGTTACACATTAGAGCCTCAGAAAACATGCACTGAAGTTGGGAATGTACTTTGAATTTTATGATTTCATGTCTTTCATTTTTTAGTTGGTGAACCCTAATAAAATCCCAATGGTAAATCCCAGTGAAAGGGGATTTCAGTTTACCTGGAATACCAGCATTGACTCAAGCATGGAGTCAAAGATCTAGGTTAAATTTGAGTTCAGCCCATGGATACTTTTATTAAAACAGCTAGAGTAATAAACAGGGTTAAGAAATTGCATCACAGTGTGGTACAGAATGACATATAGTCGGCCTTCTTTCTTTTTTTAAATAAAGGATAGGTCATCCAGGGTAATTCTGTGAGAACACTGTACCAAACTCTAGGATTTATTTCTATTTATTTTTTCTCCTCTCATTCCCTCTCCATCTTCCTCCTCCTAACATCATGACCCCTGCCAAGCCCCCCAACCCCAACCCTTCATTATCTCTTCACTGTGTGCTAGTTCTACTATTGTTGCTCTCTCATGTAAACCCCAAGCTGGAATTCCAAAGAGAAGTTGGTAATAGGCAAAAATAGCCCCAGAGATGGCCGAAGCCAACTTGACATGCATTGATCATCCCTTTCCTCAAGTAGTCTTAAATGCTCACCCTCCTTTTTGTGTGTTTCAGGTTGGAAATTAAGCCCAGTAGTTGGAGCTGTATATGGTCCGGAGTTATATGCAGGTAGTATTTAAGTAAATGTTTCCACTTGTGCTATTTAATTGTAATAGCATCTGTTGTTTTTCAATTTGCTATTCCTTTTTAATCTTTTTGCATTTTTTAATTTTTTAAAAAATCCAATCAGCATCCAGCTTTCAAGCAGATGTGTCCCTAGGCAATGATGCAGCAGTGCCCCTGTCAGGAAGAGGGGGTATCAACACTTACATTCCTTTAATCAGTAAGTAGCCTATGTTGGCCTGGCATAGATTTTGACCATTGTGAGTGAACTGTCATGTGCTGGGGTGTTTTTTTTGTTTGTTGTTTTTTTCCTAGTATAGTACATAACTGAAATGGAAATTTCTTGAGAGGGATGTTAAATACTATCCCAGTGCCCTGTCCTGCTTTACCTGTGCTAGAATTTTCCTGACCAAATATTAAGATGGCACAAAGCAGAAATAGTTGGAAAAGGTAGAGTGGGTAAGGGCATATGAAGAATATTTTAGTCTGTACTTGATGATAAAGAAAACAAAAGAAGCAAGTATGTGTAGAGCATATTATACATTTCCTTGGCAAGTCAGCCACAGGTTCTCCAGCAGAGGATCACTTAGAAGTACCTTCAATATTATTGATTATTATCAGCTCCCTTGATCTCTCTAAAGTCATTTTGACCTGAGCCATTTTACTGCAGCAAGAGGTATAATTAAACAGGACTCAGTGGACATGGAATCAATGTCTCTGCATGCTTTCCAAAGGACAGCACACTTAAAATCGGCTCTTAGAAATTGTCTGCCTCTTTAAAGGACAGGGGAGGAGTGGTTTCCCCCACCTTACATTTGTGGATTAAAATGTTTTAAATAAAAGAATGAAATTGACTAATGAAATGTCTAAAGACTATTATGTACCTTGGAGGTTGGTACCATGTAAAAATCTCAAAAGAATGTTCTTTTGAGTAATAATTATTATGTGCACATAGTAACATTTGGAAGCAGGGTTAATAACTGACCGGTTGAAGAGTTTATGTCAGTCTGATTTAGACTGCCCACAGTAATTTGCCTCTTAGGATGGCAGTCATTCTCAGAGCTTCTTGACCTGTTTCTCAGCAGCTTGCATTGTAAAGCCGAAATTGAGAAGGAACAGAGAAAGCTCACTCAAGATTTGTGATGAATGAGGCATGGAATCTTTTGCTTTTGCATGTGGGGTCTCTCTTTCCATTTCTTCCCCACTGAGAGACCCAGGGTAGAAGGTTTATTGAATGCATGCCACCTTTTCAAAAAACATGTGGTTTGTATCTTTTCATCTTTTCTATCATTGGTTCATAGCAAGTTGTGACTATGTACCCTCTATTGAATGCAAGTTGAAATTTCTGTCATATTTTGGGTCTCCCTTTAGTTCCTGGCTTCCCTTACCCTACTGCAGCCACCACGGCAGCCGCTTTCAGAGGAGCCCATTTGAGGGGCAGAGGGCGGACAGTATATGGTGCAGTCCGAGCGGTACCTCCAACAGCCATCCCCGCCTATCCAGGGTAAGCATTAGATTCCAAAATCAATATGTTTCTAAAATAAGCAGTTGGACCAAAAAAGAATACCATGGCCCTCTCATAACTTCTGGGATGTTGCCGTGTCACAGAGTAGACATTCAATGAATATTTGCAAATTGACAGATTAGATGACAAAAACCAAAATATACCATCATCAGAATGTAACAAACTGTCAATTCATTATATAAGTCTTCATTTTGGCCACCTTAAGCCCTCATGGTAATGGCTTAAGACAGTAGCCAGAACTGTCTTGTGTTTACTAGCAGTGTGTTGGCATGAAGTTCACTCAGCAGCGCACGAATATGGATTAACATTACTGCAGAGAACCAAAAGAGGAGCTCGAGATTGTAGTACAAGCCTGCATCTGCTGTGTTCACCCCTTATCACCACCCCGTGTTGGGGCGGAGGCTGTCACATGTGTCCTCCCCTTTGGTTTCACTGCCTGGGTGGTGAGCAGCAGAGCTAGTTACCCACAATGGATTTGCTTTCTTTGTAGGAAACGGATTAAAAGAGGTTAATTCTAAGATGAACCAAGTCCAATTGAATCAAGGGAGAAAGGGAGAAGTAGGAAGAATTAACTGCAGTTGGCTTCTGAATGATGGTAAAACGACGACTGTAGCTGAGCATCCTTCACCGTTTGATTTTTTTATGGAGGGTGTCTCATGCAGTGGAATGATTCCATAGCAACAAATAAATCCTTTGCTACTGAATGGGGAAAAGGAGTGAAGATGGCAGGTTTTGTTTTTAGGGGTTTCTCAGTGTCAGCCTAAAATGTAAATTTTTATAAAGAGTGGTCTTTCCTCAGTCAGTTGTACCAAGGACTTCCTCATCAAAAATGTGACATTTCTCTTCATCTTTTCTCTGCCAGATATGTCAATATGACAGATTTTTTTTTGTATTCTTACGGAGGAATAGGTAGCAGCAGAGAAGCTTGTTGGCTGCTACTTAGTTAAAACATAAAGGAAAGGAGCCGCCTTTGTATGTCCTTTTCTGACAGCAAAATTGGCTTAACCTTGAGGTGTACTAATTTAGCATTCATTCATTCATTAATAGACCAAATGGACGTACCATTAGAAGTTCTCCGTTCCTCAGAGTTAAAACATTTTTATTAGACAAGGTATGTTGAAGTGGGCAGGCTCCAAAAGACACTGGAAGGGAACTGCTTCAGAAATTAACTTCTGTTTGGAGTTTGTAGACATTTAAATCACATGCATTCCATCATCTCCATCTTATGCCATTACTTACTTTTATTTTAATCCTTTTTCTCTCAACTTGACCTTTGACCTTCAACCTCTGACATCTCTTTAAAGAAGTGAATATGCAATATTATTTCATCAAGAAGTATTCAAATGAAACATTAAAAGGAATCTTTTGGAAGTTTTACACGCTAGGAAAATTGTTTGTAAAATGTCTTCCATTGTAATCCAAGAGAGTTTACTGTCATGTTTGCAAAGAGAGACTACTCACCAGAAACATGGGACTTCCTTATTTTGTAACACTGCTGAATTACTTTATAAAGTGGTTGAATTTAGTCCTGTTCAATGTAGTCATTTCAGTATATTGGCCAAACTTGAGAACCCCTTCTCTACCAAGTCTGTGTCAGGTATATATTTGCTCAAAGATATTTTAATCTTTATGTCTAATCATATCAATTTCTGTGCATTACATTGAACACTGATTTCCCATGTTTTCTTTTTATTAACTAAACCACCTGTTTACATGGAAGATGGCAAGGAATAAGTCCAGTATTTCATGGGAATGGCCTAGAATTGCTTTTCAGCTTAGTAAACTAATTTCATCATTAATCATTATGTTCTAGCCTCCTTGTGGCATTTGATACGGAGAATATTGGAATTCTTCTAGAATGTAGATGAATATTCCCAATAAGTTATTTGACTTAGGGTAAAATGTATTTGTGTTTTTAATGCCAGCCCTTCTTTATAGAAGGCTTGTTTGTAAATCTTTACCTATATTCCCTTACTAAGATCTTTGAAGTTTAATTAATCACCACTTGGCCTCAGTGCTTTCCATTTTATCAGCCTTCTCATTTTGAACAAGTTGTTTTTTTCACTAAAATGCAATTGAGAGGCAGATTACTTTCTAATATCAGACTTTAACTGCAACTGGAGACTATGAAAATGAATGGGACTTAGCTAAATGAGCATTAGAGATGAGTTTGATTTGCCTGTTGTGTGATACAAGGGCATAGCATATTTGGGGCATTCCAAAATGTGACCATACTATCCTGTAAATACAACCAAATGTCATTGGAAATAGAATTAAGAAACATTACACCTACCTGTAAGAAACAAGTTATTTCATATTCAAGTTAAAAATATGATTTGATGACTTTACTTGTCAGCTTGTTTATTGTAACAGAGAAGGTAGTGGTGAAAATTTCCAGCTTTTTAGTTGAATAACCAATAAGCATGTAAATTAAAACAATCTGATCTTGACTTAACAGAGATGAAGAAGAAAGTTTTATCTTTTATCTCTACTGCTATTCCATGTCTTTTGGTCCCAAAATAATGTTTTTGGGGCAGTCTGTATGCACAAAAGTACCTCAAAAGGTTGGAAATCTGTATTTAAGAATATAGTGTTGCTTAGGTTTTTTTTTTTTTTAAGAAAAAGTCATGCATTGTCTGTTTGCTACAAATTCATTATCTAAACAGGAAAATAAACCTTCTATTCTTAACCAGCTACCTTCTCAGTTTTATTCTTTTAAATAAGACAGGGCGATCTTTGGTCAAGCCCAGAACTTCAGTTATCAATTGTAGTTTTCAGAATTCCATGAATACTCTTACGGTCAAAAAAGAACCCTTAAAATCTTCCAGTTACTCCTTCCCACTCTGGATTATATTGTTACTATCTGGGATCCCCACTGCACCTTTCAATTCTTGGACCTTGGACCAATCACCTTAACCTTTAGCTCATTATCTCTGCTTGTGAAAGCAATGCATTGTGGGTATTTTTGGTTGTGTTTTTTTTTTTTAATTACATTTCTCTGTTTACTTTGGTCAGAATTGATTGACTTGTTTTTCTGAGGTGTTGCATTGGTTCTTAAAATGCTGAATAATAATACTTTGCATGCTTGTGTGATCAGCCAAATCTTATCGCATGTCTAATGTGCAGGGTAAAAAGCAGGTGATGTATGGATATCAGAAAAACATTTACGTATTATTACAATACTGAAAACAAAAAACTTAAACGTAATTTAAAAACGTACTTTGCATACAGGGTTCAGTTTTTCATGTTAAACTCCTCTTCACCCCCACCCTATTTTGTAAGCTCTTTAAAAAGAAACTTCCTCCTAGGGCAAGCTGATTTTTTAAAATACTCCATATACAAAAAGTTGTTTCCAAGCCAGCAGATTTTGGATAGATAAAATAGGCTCTTCCAGGAGTGCTTTTTATTGTGTGAATCCTACTTTAATTACCGAATATCCAGGTTGCGCATTCCAGTTTTGCACACCTTTCCCTCTCCTCGCATGTCCCGGAGCTGTGTAACCTTCGTGTGCACTTTCACATTTTCTCACCAACTTGCCGAGGCCCCAAGCCCAGGTTATGTATTCATACATCACCTGCCTGTGTAGAGCGCATGTGCATGCTGCCGTCCTCAATAACCGGAATGTGTTTCTGTTCTTTTGTTTTTTTTGTTTTTGTTTTTGTGTGGATTTTCTGCAGTGTGGTTTACCAGGACGGATTTTACGGTGCTGACCTCTATGTAAGTACACACACTGGGGCCTTCTCGACCCCATCCCCTGACAAGCCAGCCTTTTTTTTCTGTTTCTTTGGTTTGGTTTGGTTTTTTTCCTTTTAATTTATTTAATTTTTATTTTCTTTTTCCTTGTGGATATATATATATATATATTTATATATTTAAGAATGCAAGCATGCTTCTCTGCCACTGCGCTTGCCCCTGGGTGCAAAAACTAAGCCTTTGGGTTTCCTGATCATTGCAAGGGTCAGTCTACTGGACATATTCTTTTCCCTTCCCTATACCCACAGATGTTCTGTGGATCATTAATTTACTTGTGAGATGATCAGCAGGTTTAAAGTCTTTTACGATTGTCGTGTCATTTGCATACATAAATAACAGGACCAGCTTAGCCTTAAACCAGCTCTTTCCCTTTTCTGCTTTTCTTCTCATTTCACATCCCTCTTTAGATCATTAGAGCTGTGATTTATGTAGAGGTTAATAAGCTTTCTGAACTGTACATTTTCCTATTTTACATACTTTGAGAGAATATGACCTTGTGATAGCCAAATAAGGAACCGATGCCAGCAAAGAGTGTGTAGTAATGAGAAAACTCCAGGTATTTAGTTATTAAGAGCCATTGGGGGAAATGAGTAACATAATCAGCAACCCAGACTCTTCTTACAGCCATTTGACTATCATAGAAGATTTGCTGATTCTACTAGCCATATTAATATGTACTCCATTATTTAAACTGTCTAGCTATCACTAAAGTTCCGTGATTGGTTTGTCACGTATTATTTAAAATGTGGACAAAGTGATATAATTGACAAACTAGAAATTTTTGAGTTTTGAAGTATTTTATTATGACCTCTCCAGATGGACTTTTTCTGAATGCAAGCTTGATTTAGTCACTCAAGTCATCAAGGGAAAATTTTTTATAAGAAAAACTTGTCAGCATGAAATGATTGTGTGGGGATTGGTTAAAATTGTCTAGAAATGCTTTCTCCACCCTTACTTTCCAAAATCAGTAAGAGGACCTTTTTAGTGAACTGTTTGCACAGTCTACCAGAGATTCTCAAGCAACCTAAAAAAGTTAATGCACTTTCAGAATGCACTCAGAGGTTTTGTGTTTTGCAGGAAGTAGAGATGAGATAATACAGTTCTTCGAGGTACAGGTGACTCATGCATACTACTTAGAGTAGGCCTGTAAGGTATGCCTTAATTTAATAACTACTTGAAGGAACCTTAGCCATGATTTGGTCCAACCTCCTAAATTATAGATATATTTCTCAGAGACTTACCCAGAACTACATAAATTATTAATACAGTCAGGCATAAAACCCAACCAGTCCATATTTCACTACCTCTCTTTGAACTTTAGTTAAAATCCACCTCTTTCCTCAAAATATTTTCAGCAAGTAATGAAAGATATCTTTTTTCCTATGTTCACAATGAAGCTTGAGAACTGGGGAATCTATCCTACTTTTACACCAGATTACACATTTCTAAATACACATACTTAAATATGATGGTCGCATGTACATCTCCCATATACATTAGTGTTCATATTCTCATGAAACTCATCTTTGTTATTTAACTTGTTTTCTTGAAATCTGATCTATTAGAGCAAGATTTTCCATTTGGATTATTTCTTAAATCAAGTTTTTTTCTCTAACGTGTTTCTTATTTGGGGATTTTTTTTTTTTCTTAAATACAATCTATTTCTTCTTATTAAGACTTGCCTACTTTGGGCCGGGCACAGTGGCTCACGCCTATAATCCCAACACTTTGGGAGGCCAAGGCAGGCAGATCACGAGGTCAGGAGATCAAGACCATCCTGACTAACATGGTGAAACCCCATCTCTACTAAAAATACAAAAAATTAGCCGGGCGTGGTGGCAGACGCCTGTAGTCCCAGCTACTCGGGAGGCTGAGGCAGGAGAATGGCATGAACCCGGGAGGCAGAGCTTGCAGTGAGCCAAGATTGTGCCACTGCACTCCAGCCTGGGTGACAGAGCGAGACTCTGTCTCAAAAAAAAAAAAAAAAAGACTTTCCTACTTTGGCCGGGCATGGTCGCTTATGTGTGTAATCCCAGCACTTTGGGAGGCCAAGGCGGGCAGATCACTTGAAGTCAGGAGTTCAAGACCAGCCTGGCCAACATGGCAAAACTCATCTCTACTAAAAATACAAAAGTTAGCCAGGCGTGGTGGCACACACTTGTAGTTTCAGCTACTTGGGGGACCGAGGCAGGAGAATCACTTGAACCCTGGAGGCAGAGGTTGCAGTGGGCCGAGATCACAACACTGCATTCCAGCCTGGGTGACAGAGCTAGACTTCGTCTCAAAAAAAAAAAAAAGACTTGTCTACTTCAACCTTGTTAAGTCAACCAACCCAATTTTTTTTAACAGTTCTCTTATTTCCTTACTTCATAATGTAAGATTTTGAGACACATGATTTTTCTGTTCTTGTTACTAAAATACTCGTTTTTATTTTTCTGTTTTTTTTTTTTTTTTAAATCTACTAACTGGATTACCTTGCTGAGCTAAACACAAGTAATTCCGTGATTTTGCTGAAATAATTTTTTTTGACCAGTGGCCCCTTGTTAATGAAAGTAATTGATAGTAATGTTATTATTTTTTAGTTCTTACCTTAAAGCAGAGTTACTTAGAGAAAAAAAGTTGGTCACTAGTGCTGAAATAACATCCACGCCCACACATGAGAAGCAAGAATATGAGGTAACTACTGAGTTAGGCCTAATACAACTGTCACTTTTAAAACTGCGTATTCTATATTCCACATGTGAGGGAGCAAAGAATACTTCTTCAGAAACACACAGACAACAAAAAGCTGTCATTGTGCCTTTGAGTTTTTGCTGCTTCTCTCCGTACATTTCTCATCTATGGAAATCTGTCAGTATACATTTAGTTCTTATTTCCTCCGAAAGGCATCTTAGAAATAGAAGGAATAGAGAGTTTAGTATAAAAAGTGCACCGAATTGGAGCTTGAAGAGAAGACACGAGGGAAAAGATTTTAAATTGCTGGTTATGCTTAGTTAAGTGAATTTAGGCTATTAATTGTGCAAAGTTTTTGTAATCCCTTTCACTGTCCCATTCGTAGACAGTGATTCCTGCTAGCCATTTTCTTTCTGTTTCTTTTATGGCACATTCCTCTCTGGAGAACTGATCTAGCAGTTGTGTTCCTAGTTTGTAAAGAGACCCACCGTGATAGGATTTGGGAGTGTGGCAGCTAGATTATGTATCCACCCCTCCCTCTTCTTTTTTGGCCAGTAGAAAAGGCATAGTTCGCCCTGATTCACTTTTTAAATGGGATAACAAACTGCTCCTAATTCACCTCCTGTGAAAAGCATGCTTGCATCCAAAGGAAAGAAAAGGCTGGTGGGCCCCTTAGCGGGCTTTTTGTATGATTGTTTTCCTTCCACAGCTGTGTTTTTTGAACTGCTCTTCCTGTGTTCTGTTATAGAATAGTCTTACAGGAACCAATCATTAGCGCTAAAATACCTCAGGTAGGAGTGCCAGTGTGACCTGCCAATCAATCAGATTGTGGATTGCAGTGAAAAAATTGAATTATACTAACCATTCCAGCTCCACGTTAGAGATGGGAACAGAGGCTTTTTTGGACAATCAAGACTTGTGAGCGTGTGATCTAAGCCCTGCTACCTCAGCAGTGCCCACAGTCACATTCCGTACATAATGGCACTTCCTCCAAAAGTGCTCCTGTCCTCTTGACACATATCCCAGCCAGTTGTGTAATATGCACTGTCCCATCACTGCCACCTCTTTTAATCTGTCAGTCACATTTACCTGTGGTATTTAAACTGTTTTTTTATATTTAGATCTTAGCAGTTAAGGACATTTTCTTACTACTATAAATTTAGAAAAGAGAAAAAAGAGGAAGTAGAACTGTACAAATAGGATTCCTGAATCCCACCTTGGGCCCTGTAGTGAAATATCAGTAGTAGTTGGACTGTGCTGCTATGTAAGTTTGAAGTTGCCTTAAAAATCTAGACATACGGGACTCAAACAATGAGACATGCATTTCCCTTGGCCTCTTCTCCTTTCACCCGAGAAGATCAGTGAGTTCATTTTTATAATAGCATACTTGTTAGAAGGATTGCTGATAGCTGGATGCTAGGAGAAAGAAAATAGTCGATGGCTTTTCACAATCCAGTTTATTTATGTGGCTACCCAGCAAGATTTTGGAAATGAACTAATTTGGGGAGATGTGGAATAATAATGTTTGAAAGGTTTGATTTATTGAAAATCATCTCTCATCTACCATAGAAATAATAGGTGGAAGACATCAAGTTGATCATAGCAATTTTTCCCCTTAACCCCAATGTTAAATAATAATAAGATAAAATTTAAATACTTTAAAATTTTTTTCATAAGTACTTTTCAAAGGAGATAGACCTCAATCAAAAGCAGTGACAGTATCACCATTATTGTAAGTTTCTGTGTTACTCACATTTAATTAGTGATGCCATTTTGCCACCAAAGAACTCTATAATATCTCCTAGAACCATGGTTCTTAGCAGGGGTGGGGAGGTGGTGAGGAAAAAGAGGGAGTTAGAATCATCCAAGGATAAGTAAAGTGATTCCTGGAGGCCCAGCATTAAACCCACGCTAGTTGGAATACATCTCTGCTCTGCTGTAGTGATTTTAAGCATCACACCGGCCATTCCTTACCCACCCCACCTGCTGCCATGTCCCAACCCTCCTGCTCTATTGATCTATACACTACATGTAGGTAACAAGCTTTCATTTTGTCTGCTGGTCTTGAAATACACACTCTCCTCCTCAGTGTCACATAATGTCATTGTCTTCCGGGTAGAAAGAAGGTGTCTTGACATCACATGCTCACCAAAGTCCTGTTTTAATGTAAACCTAAAACAAAAATATAATAAAATTAAGGGCTAGGTTAAAATCAAGACAAGGCAAAAGTCTACCAGTGTGAGATTAAACTAATAAATATGCAGATAAAGGTCAGATATAGGAGGGATTATATTCTATTGTATTTTGCTCTAGATTAAAACACAGCTACAAAACTGTGCCGAAAGATCATATGGTCAACGTGGCAACATCGTAAAGTTAATTAGGTGATAAAATTGGTTCAGAGCAGAGTAGAAAAGCCCTAGGAGATGACATTGAGCCATGAAAAATTGAGACTTTAACAACTGCAGAAAACACTGGAAAGGATCTTAAAGCCAACTTTTAAAAGGCATTTTCCTTTGAAGAAGCTGGAACTTGAAGTCAGAGATATGTTACAGATATGTGAAAAAGTAAAATTCCTAAACACAGGAAATATTTTAGAAGAATGCTGTGGACTAGAATATACGGTTGTTGACAGAGGACAAGCATACATGTGAGTGCTGTGGGTCAGGACTGAATTATATTGCCAGTGTCAGGCAGGTTGAATAGGGGAGCGATGGAGCATTGGACAGCCCCACTGCGGATACCAGGTGTCATTCAGAATGAATTGCGAAGGAATAAGAATAATTATTTTTAAAGGGGCATGTGTGTATCTGAATCAAGCTTAGCCAAGCCAAATTTATCCAGCTATCAGAGTTCCAAAAAGACGTCCGTGTGTGCCCTCCTACATTAGGGTGTGCTGTGGCCATGCTAATCCCCATTTTTTGTTTTATTTCAAATCACACACAGATAGAATCTGCAAACTGCTTCAGATCAAACAGGTCTGATTGTGTGTAAATACATATGTCCTTTTTAATTTTTATTATTAATGGTTGCTTCAGTTTTGCATCAGTGCATGGTTAAAAGCAATACACATCAGCTATTTCATGACTTCATATCTCCAAATGAATTATTTCTCCTCTTTTTTTGTTTGTTTGTTTGTGCAGTCAGCTGAAGAAATGTTAACATCTCACTCTAAATCTCTCAGTGGAGTCTCTGTTCCCTTCTCTGATATAACAGATGGGTTACTGCTTGTTATAATTATTAACATTGTGGTGTGGGCCAGGGCTAGGGTGGGCAAGATTGACTATTTCTTTGGGCTGGGGAGGGGCCAGTCGTTAGGGTATGGAATGTTAACTCAAGTGGTGACTGACTGTTTCCGTAATACCAGGTCGTTGTGGCTGCACGCTCTAGTAATTGAGGCTGTGTACTTCACCGAGCTTGTGGTAGAGCCTAGGGCAAACCGCTGTCCCAAGAGAATGCTGGGATAGATAGAGTTAGCCAATACGAGTCTGAACGTGGTGATTTTGCTGGTTGTTTTAGCTCCAGATGTTGGCATGCTTAGTTTTTAATGTGATTAATAAATGTGGCGCCATATCCCTCCCCACGCCTGAACCCTGTCTCTTCCTCCTCCTTCCCACCCTTGTTCTTTTTGAAAAACTTAAGAAACAGTAATGAAAACCTTGGTGTTTCAAACTGCACTTTGTTCTCATGTTTTATAAAAGCCTTTAGATTTGCTAGTAAGAGTGAAAGTTGAAAAAATGGTTTCTCAGCCTGAAATTTCTATGCACTTTGAAATCTGGAATAGAAATAAATATATCTGAATTTTCTTTGTCTTACATTTTATGATATGTTTTGTTGAATAAAGCAGCAGAAATACTTTCGAGTAAGCGTGTGTGTGTGTGTGTGTGAGAGAGAGAAAGAGAGAGGAATACATCCATGACACACAATTAATTTTTCTACTTTTGGAGTAGCCATTAGTGAATTACCAAGTTAGTTTAGTAGGATATTGCCTATTTATCCTAAAATAGTTGTTCTTTTAAAGATTTCTCTGTAATGCCGTTATTATAAAGTAATTAGGAGAATAATCATGTTAAAGTCATCTGCTTTAAAAAAAAAAAACTATTAATGTGTTTTTTCTTAATGCTGATATTCTTCTCCAGCCTTTTGTTTTCAGTAAAATATTTGCAACCCTGTTCTGTTTTCTTCAGAACAGAACTGTTCTGAAGAAACAGTTCTTCGCTGTTTTGAAAATCAGCGAACTTCATCAGGTTTAAACTTCAAAGTCAGAGTTGACTTATAAAAGAAGGAAACTGCTACAGATAGATTCTCCCCATCTCCTTCAGGATTGGAAGGAACATTCTTTTCCATAGTCTGATCCATTTGAATTGTTTTGGTTAGCAGTAACATTACTCCTAAACCACCACGGTTCCAATGGCTTCCTGTAGGCCCAGGAAAATGAGGGGAAACTGATTCTGCCAGCAACCTCACTTAGAACCTGTTTTTTCCAGAATGGGTAGAATACAGCTCAAAGCCATGATTTGCTAGAATACTCAAGATTGTACCTCCAGTAGTACCTCACTCAGTCTTCCTGAGAGTCAGGTGTGAAACCTGCCCTTGGATGAGTACTTTTGAACCTCAATATCCCTTTGCAAGAATTCATACCTCTGCCGTATGGTGTAAGACTTCAGTTTTTAATGTTTTTACTTAGGTAAACACGAATTGGGCTGTAACTGCTTTTATTACCTTAACTTTAAAAATTTTTTAATGTTACTCTGATGTTTGGAGTAATACTAAAGAGTATAATGCTTGCATTATAAAGAGTATAATGTTTGCAAAGAAGTTTTACTAAATAGCCCTGCTCTAACTTTACACTAGCAAACAAATTCTAAACTAATGGAACCACCTCTAGTTATAATGAAAAATTACTAGGGCTCATTTTAGTGTTAAAATTCCAACTGTAATTAACGTTTGCTTTGTTTAACAAATGCTTTAAAAAAAAAAAAGGTAAAGAAATACTTTAGTTAGTTAAATTATGTTGTGGCCAGGATGTACAGCTTTGCCCAGATCTGTCTGGCCTGCCCATTTCCATAGACCTGGCTAGAATTCCGAGGAACCATGTTGATCAGAAATGGGCCCCAAGGGTGCTTCTTGCCATGTTCCCATTCATTACCATTTCATTGTCAGTGTTTGGCAATATTAATTAGTCTTCATATATCTCTAGAAGGGTTTGTGATTAGGAAGGAAATTTTACTTTCTAAGTCACTCATTTGAAAAACAAAGGAGGAATAATGTATAACCACTGAAAGCCAGTCAGGGATTTTTTAAAGTACATTTGAAACTATCCTGAGTTCAAGCAGCATACACTTGAAGAGCAGGAATAAATTTCCCCTCACAGTGCAGTTTCTTCATTTAGAGAAAGCAAAAATTATATAAGAAAGAAGCAAAAGGCTTTAGAAGCTCATAAGAAATTATAGGTATTTCTAATTAAGGTGTGACAGAAATAAAAGAAGCAAGCTAGCACCTGCTACATAAGATGGTGAAGAAGAGCAGGGATCCCATTAGAAAATAGTTGTTCTCAATCCCAAGAAATGATACAGAAGTAAATTTGAAATTTCTGTTGTAGATTTAGAAAAAAATCGAACATTTGAAAAAATAGAAAGTAGAAAACACAGGGCAAAAACCTTCAGATATCCATGAGAAATGGGCACATTTTATCCACAGAAATAAAATGTTCATGCTATTGTTCACTACTGAAATGATATTTAGTTGGGCCAGTTGAACATAGTTGTTTTTGATAGTGAAAGGCCAGTAATAAAAATTTGCATCTGAATTAGGTTTAGGTAAAATAGATAAATTTTAGAAGGGAAAAGAAAAATAATAAGAAGTAGAGTTTGCCACTTTTTAAATTATCCTGTCTCATGTGGCATTTGTTGTTGTGATTGTCTCTTGAAATGCTTTCTGAAAGAATACATGGTTCTCTTTTGTGTATTTGAGTTACCTAAACTGAGGTGAAATAGAAGGATATGATGGTTTGAAATTCTTTAGGACTGAAAGGATATTTGGACCATTGGAAGAAAAGCTCAGAGTCTACTGTAAGATTAATATGTAAGAATCTCAAAACCTTTTAGGGAAGGAAAATGCAGTTAAATGCTAGAAGCAGGGTTCCTGATCTATTTGGAGCCAGCCAAAGAATCCTCAGAAATCTGTAACTGATTTGCTCAAGTATGAAATGTACATCTGAGTTGGCAGACTTCCCATAAAGAGCCAAGTGGTCAATATTTTTGGCTTTGTAGGACATTGGTCTCTGTCACAAGTATCTTCAAAAACAGGTGGCAAGCTGCATTGGCTCACAGGCCAAAGTTTGCTGACCCCTGATCTACACTGTTTTTCCTTCTAAATATTGCCTGATTATCTTAGCTTCTTGGCAAACATGCTAGGCCGGATGGGGCAGAGGTTTCTGTTACATGCTGTGGTCTCTTAGTAATGAATCAATCCAAGAACACATTAGAGAATCTGAAGTCAACACATACAGTTTTCATATGTTTTAACTTCATAATTTATATTTCTTGTCAGAGTTCTCCCAACTTGCTGTAAATATTTTTGCTTTTGAAAGTTCCAACAAAGACTGTGAAGTAAGACAGATCCAAAATCATATCTTCATTGCTTGTATTTAACAGGTACTACCAAAGTTTACTTTTAATACTGTCACAAATTGGAAAGCAAATCCTTGCATATCGTAGGGCTTAATTTTTTATTGGAGGAATAATAACATGCAGACTGATGCAGTTTGAAACATTTTTTTCCCATGTGTGTGTCTATGTTTGTGTCAGTCCCTGTGTCTACATGTATGTACGTCTGTGTGTGGGCGGGTGTGTGTTTTTCTGTACACCTGGGGGGAGAGGTATCTGTAAAGTCAGTTCTCTTCTCTCCTGTAGGGTGGATATGCAGCCTACAGATATGCACAGCCTGCTACTGCAACCGCAGCCACCGCTGCTGCAGCCGCTGCAGCCGCTTACAGCGACGGGTATGTACAGAGGCAGAGATAAGCTTTGGGATGCATGAGAGCTGTTCCATCCCAAAATGTCACCCATTTCCCTCCCTTCACCGTTTCCACAGCAGCTCTTAGCACATCGGGCATCTTGCCAGCCTGGGCTTTCTGCAGACCTCTCGATGGCCTTTGTCATGCCTAAAGCACAAGGCACCAACTCTGTCCTCCGCTCCCTCTTTCTTGTTCTCATCTCTTCTTCGGCTTTGACTCCAGTCCCTCTCTTCCTCATCTCCAATTCCTTTCTTTTCCATTTTATAGAAGTACTTCAGATTTTTTCAGTTATTGCATTTGGGAGTAGAAATAGAAAGGTTTTTTCCTATTCCTTGTAATTCCAGTTTCCTTATGATAATCCAAGACCAAGTGACTCACAAGTCTTTAGCACAGTAATCCCTTTAATTTTTTTAGATCACACACTTTTCTTTATCTGTCTGATTGTGTTTCTTCTTTCCAGTTATGGCAGGGTGTACACAGCCGACCCCTACCATGCCCTTGCCCCTGCCGCTAGCTATGGAGTTGGCGCTGTGGTAAGTATATAATATACCATTGTTTTATAAAACCATTTCACCCCTTCTTTTACCCATAGACTACAGAAGATCTAGGGAGGTAGTAAACTTAGCCTTTCATCCACCATCAAGGTATTAAAGCCACACAGATCTATTCATGGCACCCTCTTTATTTGTATGTTATTGTAGTGTGAGCCACATGGCCTAGTTAAGGGCAGCAGAAAGGAATGACCACTGATAGTGTGCCCCGAGCAGTGGCATCATTTGTGAGAGTAATAGGGGAACTGGCGAGTGTTTTCTATTGGTTCAAATGTTGAGTGCATACCTGTGGCATCGTTTCATTATCGGTGTTGGGAAAGGAGCATGGAGCATAAGGCTGTAGTATTCACAGTAAGCTTTTCAAAAACCTAAGTTTCAAATACAAATCTAAAGGATGTCTCTGCTCTTCCTGAGCCTTCTGGTAGATAGTACTAGAAATTCCCAAGTGAACGCTTTATAGGATATTTCATTGATTATTGATAACTGTGGCAAAATATAGTGTTTTTGATAAAGTATCGAAGAAGTCTGTAGAACTAGCATAATTTCTTCTGACCAACCACCTCACTGCAGCATTATTGTGTTGGCTTCGGTGCCTCCAGTTTCAGTGATTAGGACTCACAGGCTGCAACAAAGGTAGGCCGTTCCACAGTGACACCTCTGCCAGCCTTGCTCTCTAATTCAAAATGCAACTGGGCAGCTGCCTCTGAACATGGCAGAGTTGTTTGAAAAGGAGACAGAATGAAGTGTAAAATGTAAGACCTAAAGGAATATGAGGAAGTTACTTCTCACACCAGATTTCTACTGATGAAGATTTGTGGAAGGAAGTAATAGGGGTACCTGAGGGAATATATGTTTGTAAGTGAAGTAGAGCATTACAATATAAAGGCAGTGGTGGAAGTTCCTGAGGTTTTATTTTGTCCTAAAATGATATAAGTCCTATGCTAAAAGAATGACCTGAGAAAGATACATTCCTGGGAAACTTGTAATTGAAAGAGATAAGCCATTAGATAAAGTCATTTGATAAAGGAATAAAGCCTAGTTAAAACCCCAGCTAGATATATAAATGTGAATATGTCAAGAAACAGCCTAGTTGGTGTGCTTTGTAGATGATAGAGGAACTAGACTTTATTAAGGCTGACTCAGGTTTAGATGCAGCACCATCTCAAACATGGGCTGTGACCGCACATGGCAGGGATCGTGTCGGAAGTAACGTGCACTGCAGATGGGTCATATGTGAGAAGGGGAAACTGGGGATGTGTTTTCCACCAGGATTATAGGCTGTATCAAGGTAAACAAAAACCTGTGCTTTTAAAAATCACACTCTTGGCAGAACTAGTTTTCAACTGTATATTGTTTCCCTTCTGTGCTAATTCATGTAAATGATGAAATGAAATGTCGTCATACTCTCTTTGAGAATATCAGGTCAGCAGTAAATGTGTTGGGCTCTGGTGTGAGCACCTCACAAGCAGAAGTTGGTTTCTGACTTTACTGCACAAGGCAATGCTTGATCAGTTCCTTTGAGGCTTTGAAGGAGGCTGTGTTTCCAAATCCCTCTCTGGACATTTTTCTTCACTGTTAATGCTTCTCTCATCAACCTTTTAATTATTTTTATCTCTTTAATTACTGCAGGCGAGTTTATACCGAGGTGGCTACAGCCGATTTGCCCCCTACTGAAGTGACGTGAGACCCCTGCAAATGGGACAGCCCCCCAGTTCATGAGGCCTGGCTATTGCAATATTTACTAGTAGAGGAACTCTATAGCAAGATGAAGAGGAAAAACAAACAAACAAAAAAAAAACACAAAAAAAGAAAGAATACTTTTTTATACCTCACTATGTTCTTTGAATATGTATTTTTCCTTTAAATTTCTGCCTTTAATTCTTTTGTTCCAAAGATTGTGCATTTTTTTCTTTTTTTTTTTTTAAACTGTGGTTAAAAAAAAAAAAAATTAATGCATTTCCATGTCTGTACGTCCGTGCTTAGCTTATTCTATCAATCACGGAAGAGGCAGTCAAGGAGGAAGGAGAGACATTAGGAGCTGATCAATGCATCTGATCAGAAATCAGCAGACAGAATTACCAAAGTGTACCTGGTGCTGAATGGCTGGGGGCGAGCAGAAGTGGAAGAGATCTTTCCGCAACAGGATATTCTTCTAGTCTTCTGAGTTTCTGGTCTGTTGACAGGCAATTCTGGTTGGCTGTGGCTGGAATCCACATGCTGATAGATAGGAATTTGTGCTCATAAAGCAGGAGAATTAAAAAGACGCTTTCCTCTCCTCTTCCCTCCTGTCTTCTCCATTCTTTTTACAATCATCTTACACGCACAGCCTGAGACAGTTGGCATCGTTTTTGGAATTATAGTATTGATATTTCCAAACGTGCTCTCAGACTGTGGATAATAAACACCTCATTAGGAAACCGATCTCGGAGTGAACTCTGGAGTATGAAAAAGATCATTTCTTTTTGTTCCTGCAACTTAGCATTCTTTCTGGGCTTCTCCTCCTTTAATTGAACCACAGCTTAGCTCATGTATTCTTTTATTACCATCCTGCTCTCATGTCCATAAGATTCAGGAATTCAGGACCCAGGGACAGAAAGATGAATAAGCCAGTGACCAGATTTCCCCCAGATGTCTGGGCACCGCTTGAGGATTAAAAGTACAAAGTGTTCACAGCCATTAAAGAGGGTGAGGAAGAGAAAAGGAGTATTAGAAGATCTGGTATTTCTTTCTTTTTTCTTGCCTTAGAAAGTACAAAGTTTAAAAAACAGCATAAAGAATCTGCTGGGGAAAGATAGAGTACCAGGTCCTAGGTCAGCAGTCCCTGGAAGTTTTGGTGATGAGGACATGGAAGGGCAGGCAGAGGCACTTTGTACTTGCTCCAAAGCCATAGGAATTTTCATCTTCCAGAGCCTTTATGAGTCACTTCTCTATCCACAGTCTTGAGCCCTGTGGCGGTCCTGCCAAGCTTCTCACTGTCCTCCAAAAACACCCAGCTGAGCACCCGGACCACTTTGTGTACATTAACACTACAGGACATAAAATGCGGAGGCCCTGAGATTGCTGCCCTCCCATATTGGAAGGAGGGTCTGAAATGGCAAGGGTCTTCTGTATCGCCAGGAAGAGTCATGCAGTGAGTCACTGCCGTTGCCATCTGGCTGTAATTTTCTGTGTTATCAACGTAGGAGAGAGAGTTTCTCTTCTAGCTATTAGATAGAACTGATCAAAGCAAGTGTCCTACAGCATTTCCCAAATGAAGGCATTAGGAAATAGAAAAGCACGGTCTTTTTGGCTCCCTGGTCTATTCACATTGGTACTAGGGTGACCTTTCACCCAAGGGACAGCTGCTAAAGGGAGTAATTCAGAGACATGGAGCTTCTGGTTTGTTATGGGTTTGTTTTGGGTTTGTTTTTTAACTCCTGCCTCCACACATGTTCTTGACTGATAACTGACTCATGTCCCTGAATTAAAATGACTGACCTACGACAGCATCAAGCATTCTTTGTAAGCAGAGTGATGTGTCTGAGAGGGCATTGGCCTGTCGCGTAGAATACATATCCTCTCCCCCTTCGGAATCCTGTCTCGCCTCATAACTGGGAGAGAGGCGAAACTAGGGGCGATGTCAAGGAAGCTAGAGGCCTCGATGCAATTATTACTCATCCTGGGGAGGAGGACGGAGACTAAGGGGACACCAACGGCCCAGTCCATTGGGCATTTTTAAGGATCCCCCCACCCCAAGCCAAAGTTTGGTTTGTTGCTGTTAAGACAATTTTTGTTGTATGTATATAAATATTTTAGTTAGAGGAGCGGGGAATGGGATGCGGGCTTTCACAGTTCTAGGGAATGGGGGCAGGGAGGATTTTGCTTTTGCTTTTGCTTTGAGGGAGAACTTTAGCTGACTGAAAAAACAAAAGTTTGAGGTCATGATCACAAAGGGGCCATTCCCAAAAGATGGCAAGCCACGTACTCAATGGAGACTAGGCCAAATTCTAAATGGTTGTATCCCTAGCAGGGGAGAATAGGAGAATGAGTTTAAGTGTTTTTCTCTTCTTTTTTCCTAGAAAGAGGTAAGGATAATAGGAAAGGTAGAGAAGGCAGCTCCCACAGACCTTTTAAGAGAGGCAGAATCTTGAGCTTGAGGCACCTTGAGTGCATCTCAGTTCAGCTGGTTCTGGCTGAGGCCTCCAAAGGCAAGCTCTGTGCTTTCCAGTGGTTTCTGCTGCATTTCCAGGGATGGCGTTTAACACCGCTTCCTCCAGCTCCCTTTTCTAAGAAAGAATAGATGGAGTTCTGCTTTTTATGAAAGGGTCTTTGGTTTTCAGTGTCAACACTGAGAACTGGGGCTCTTACAAGCATCTAGATTTCACAGTATCAACCTCGCCATCACCATTTGAACTTTGAGACTCCGTACAGTCAACTTCACCAGAGGCAGGTTGCTCAAAGCAGCACTGCTTGTCTGTTCCTGACTCTGGTTCTCACTGTATTAAGAGAGTCAGAGGAGTCTGGCATTTCGTGAGTTTGTTAGAGGATGCTGGCTGATAATTCCAGAAAACTCACCGATGCTGAATCACATGCATGATTCTTTTTCAACTTTACTATAGTTCATGACCTGGACTTTCTATACTCTTGGAAGCTGGGCTCCTTAAAGGAGACCTCTAGTGAAAACCTTTATCTCCACGTCCCTCTTTTAGCCCAGAGAGCTGCCCAAAGGCATTTTCCAGAATTCCTTGTGTCTCTTAGTTCAATTTCCATTAACTCAGATCAGCCATTGTGATTCACCATTTGTCAGCCTCTCGGGTTTCACAAAACCTACTACCACCATCATCCTCCAACAGCCACAGTCTGAATTGAGCCAACATTTTTTTTTCTTCTTTGAGAAAGAAGTGGACTGGGGCACAACTTTTAGTCTGAGGGGAGCTAGTGGAAATCTAGACGATCGAAATCATCGATAGCAGCTTTTCCTCAAATGTGTGACTCCTCAGGGGCTGAACTGCTCTTAGCTTAGAATTATGCTTTACTAGAGATCCAGCAGAGAAGTGGGTTAATCACTACCATCCCGTGACTAGTTACATAGCTTCCAGACATGAGGGAGACTGATATCAAACAGGGACGGAAGCAACCCCAAGGATATGCAAGAAGGGCATGATGAGCCCCCTTCCCTCTGGCAGGAGAACAAGGCCAACCAAGGGACGGACTGGAAAGCACTTAGATGTTTAAGGAGGGAAAAGGGGAAGCTTTGGCGAGCCCTCCCCTTCTGCCAAGTTCAGCCAGTTCTCTGCTGCTTGCAACCCTCTAGCACAGTGACATTTGCAGAATTGCAGATTTTTTCCCCCAGATACTAGGAGGAAAGGGACTTTGGGGGGTGGGGAAGGGGTCGTGGTGTTTTAAAAGCATAAGTTACCTGTTTGCACTGTTTTAAGATAGGAAAAAAATAGTGGGCAAGGTGAACATCAGACGTAAATTTGTGTGTTTTTATTTTGTCATGCTCTTGAAAATGTTTGACCATTTGTAGTATACACAGTGAAACTTGATTCTCTGTTGCATAAAACACTATATTTTTTTGGAAATGTTACTGTCCAAAAGCCTCTTCCCTCCCTTTCCTTTTCCTGTGTACTTCCTTCATACTTGCTTTACTGATCGGCCAGGCAATAGCCATCCAAGAGCTAGAGCATGAAACAGGGCCCTTTCCAAGTAGGCTCTGGGTGTCCTAAGCCAGCGTGTGCCCTCTGGTTCGGTGAGCGTAGTAGAGTCCCTGGCACCTTTCTTTGCAAACAAGGCTTACAGACCAGACTGCAGCAAGTTGTCAAATTCCTCGATCAGATGCACTAGGAGTGAGGAGCCCAGGGATGGAGGGGATTCCTGAAGTGTTGCAGTTGGCTGTGGTAGCTGAGTTCTTTTCCATGTTACCGAAACTGTAGCCAGTTACAGTTTACTCAGGAAAACGGTAGATCAATTCAGCCATGGTAGTGCTGGTCGGCAGGGATTGGTAACGGAGAGAACTGCTTAGCAGCCAAAACTCAAGCCTTGCCTTTTAGGAGGCCACCGGCAGAGGGACTTGGTCCTCCTTGTCTGGCACTTGCGTCCATGCCAGCGACCTGAGGACTGCACTCACACTGGCGACCAAGAAGGGAACAGTGATTCTCTTTTCTCTCCCCACCCCCTGCCCTTTGTCACCAACACCAGTTTCCCAGGGGGTACATGAGTTTTTGAATTTTTAAAACATGTGTTTTGGTTTGGTTTTTCCGGGGACTGATAAGTGCTTTAAGCAACGTCCATAACCCGTCAGGACTCCCAGCTTAGTCATTTTCTTGTATTTTTCTGTTCACGGTATTTGTGTGTGTGCTTGTTTTGGCAGCTCATTTTGGCTGTATTATATATCGAGTGATGAATTGATCCTCTTTTTTTCCCTAAGGGATATGAATTGTTTTTCTTGTGTTATATTCTGCTTGTGAATAGCTGGAGCAAACCTGGGGCTGACACACGTAAGCTAGGGCTGCAAAGCGAGAAGAGAGCCGGTGGAGTGTACTTGTCCCTGACAGGCTGACCTGCCTGAGTCTCTGAGCTTTTCAGTCCAAATCTTTGCAAGGCTCAAAATGCCACAGAACCTCTCCTCTTCTCCCCACTCCTTCCCCATGGCAGGAACCGGACCATCCCTACATGCAACATGCTGTTCCTCCAGCCCCTCCCACTGCCATGGCAAAACAGGTACCTTGGGGCAGGGGGGCATTACATGGGATGCTTGTGTAATCGACCACCCAGCCTTCTCTGTCCCCTCCCGGCCTCCCCCAGAATCACTTCCTAGGACACCCGAGCTGCTTGCCCAGGGTCCTGTTTCCCTGCTAACTCCAGAGAAGCATCCCAGGGCTTTGTGACAGTCTCTAATTCCCTTCCCTTCTCGTTAAGAATCATATTGTATAGTAGCTTTCAGACCATACAGTATTCATTGGGTTACTCCTATTATTATCAAGTAGCTGGAATTGTGAAGGTCGGAGTAGTTAGATCTTTAGCTTTTATTCCTTATTTTTTTGTATTACTCTCCATGTGTATAAATTATTGATCATGTTGCTGGCTTTTATAAACTCTAAGCGAAGGAGGAGCACTGCCTCAGCCTTTGCACATGGTAATGAAGCACTGTTTTTAAATAAAAGAGAGAAACACCATTCTTTGGCCTGTGTGTATTAATCCTCGTTCCCTGTTGCCTCTGCCTGAGGCTCCAAAGATACAACTTGGATTTGACTTTTTAAGTGGGGGTCGGGGGTACAAGAAGGAACAGTGCCAGGCGTTCTAAGGTGAGACATTCTAAATGGTGACGATAAGCCAGAAGGTAAACGAGGCCAGCAGCTGGGTCCGTGTCACTGCTCTCAGCTTCCCCAACTGCTGAACTCCAATCTGTCCAAAAGCTGGTTTTGTGCCTCTGCTTCCGAAATCTTTCAGCTTCACTTCTTCACCGTCCACCCTCCCCTAGACTCAACTGCTGCCTTTACTGCACCACAGACACTGTCCTTATCACTTGACCTTATCAAAGTGTCATTTTCCTGCCTTGCCTCCTCTGTCGCTGCTGCCCCTAGCTCTCCGGCTGCCACCCAGGCTCCCTCACTTTTTGTTCAGCCATAAAAAATATGTCCTGCCTCGCCCTTTCCTTCCTGTTTCTTTTCTTTTTTTCCCCTTAAGACAGGGTCTCACTGTGTCGCCCAGGCTGGAGTGCAGTGGTGTGATCAAGGCTCACGGTAGCCTCAAACTCCTGGGCTCAAGTGATCCTCCCACTTCAGCCTCCCGAGAAGCTGGAACTACAGGCACACACCCCCACACCTGGCTATTTTTTGAATTTTTTTGTACAGATGGGGCTCCACTGTGCTGCCCAGGCAGGTCTCGAACTGCTGGCTTCAAGTGATCCTCCAACCTCAGCCTCCCGAAGTGCTGGTATTACAGGCGTGAGCCACCACACCTGGCCTCTTTTCTTTCTTTCTTGTGCTTTTCACCCATCCCTTGCTGCGTTTGTTTTGTTTCTCAGCCAATAATTCCCAAATCTCTGAAATTCTCCATAATCCATAAATCTGTAACTCCCTTCCCTTAACCATATGAGATCATCATGCTTCCGGTTTCACAGAGAATACGGAGGTTGTCAGACACAGTCTCCCGGAATGAGTGTTCACTACCAGATCTATAAACCGACTTGCATCCCACACAGGGTGTCTTTCCCCTTCTCTCTCTCATTCTGTTAAGGGCATTCTTCACATCACTGTGAACCCCACACCTGCGCTCTGCATCCCAGCCTTTCCCACCTCCTCGGTGCTTTGCTTCAGTTTCCTCCCTTGCCTGGTTTGCCTCTTCCTCTCAATAGTCCCTTTGGCACTTAAGCATGCTTAAATCTTAAAAAGTTTTTTAAAAAATTGGAAAATCTCAAGTTATTCCTTGAACTTTTTTTTCTTGTTTTTGGGTTTTTGTTTGTTTGTTTTGTTTTGTTTTTTGAGATAGGGTCTCACTCTGTTGCCCAGGCTGCATGCAGTGCAATGGCGCTATCTTGACTCACTGCAACCTCCGCTTCCCAGGTTCAAGCAATTCTCCTTCGTCAGCCTGCTGAGTAGCTGGGATTATAGGCACGCACCACCAAGCCTGGCTAATTTTTGTATTTTTGGTAGAGACAGAATTTCACCATGTTGGCCAGGCTGGCCTCAAACTCCTGACCTCAAGGATTCACCCGCCTCGGCCACCCAAAGTCCTGGAATTATAGGCGTGAGCCACCACACCCGGCCCTAAGTTGTTTCTTTTGTGGCAAACTTCTGGAATAAGTTTCTACCAGCTGATTCCAATTACTTGATCTTCACCCCATGGCTGCCTGGCTTCTACCTCCAGTACCTGGAAGCAGCCCCTGAGGATGACAGTTAATGGATGCTCCTCTGTGCACTTACTTGACTGCCGAGTGTTCCCAAGGCTTCTTCCCTTGTGTGTTGGACTGTGACAGGCCAAAGTAGGCAAGTACCTCCCCACCACCACCCACTCCAAGCTGGCATGCCCTTGCCTGGCTTCGTCTTAGCTTCTAAACTGGTCTCCTTGCCTCTACCTTTTCTCCAACAGCACCCCATCTCTGAAGTGTGTTCTCTCAACAGCCTGTTCAATCGGATTGTGACATGTTTTTGTGCAAACTTCCTTTGGCTTCCCATCCCGTAGGCAGTTCCAAATCCTTATTTTGGTCTACAAGGCCCTGTACAATGTGCTCCCCTGGTAGTTTATTTGGTGTCTGTCTTTCTGTACTAAAACGTAAGCACCTGGAGGTCAAAGACTTTGTTCTGTTGGCTGCTGTATCGCCATTGCCTGGCGCGGTGAAAGCATTCAGTACATATTTGTTGAATTACTGTTTTCCATTTGGGATGTAAGTGATGCAGTTTTCAGCCCTGCCTTCCTCCACATTGCCACGCCTAGTAACAACAGTGGACATGTGTGCGGAGCACTGTTGGTGGCACTTGCCCATTTTCACTCCTTTCATCTTCCCAGCAGCTCTGTGAGGCGGGTGCCCCCGAGGCACCTCTCTCTGCTCCTGCTCCTGCTCCTGCTCCTGCTCCTGCCTTCCTGCTGGGTTTGACAAGCATGCAAAGCCTGGATTGCCCCTTCCCCAGGCCCTTTCTGGGGGTTGTGTTTGCAACAAGGAAACTTGTATCCCCTCAGGACAAAGAGCAAGCTTGCTTACTACCTGTTATAAAACAGGTGGATCCTCTAAGCTCAGTGCCCCTCAGCTGAGTGCAAACCTACTGCCTGCACCACATCCATCCAGGCCTGTGGGACTCGGGGGCTCATGCTGCCTGCTGCACCATGAGGAATAAAGTCCTTTGCCTCTGGCCGAGTCTTGTGTCTTCCACCAATATCCATGAAACTGTAACAGGTGAATGCATCAGCTTCTAAGGCGGGAGAAATCAAAGCCCATACCTGACAGTATTGTTATTCCTCTGTTAAAAGATGAAGCTGGAAGCATAGAGAGATTAAATAACTTTGCCAAAGTCACATAAGTAGGAAGTGGCAGAACCAGGATGCAAACCCAGGCAGTTGCTCCCAAGTCTGTGCCTTTAACCTCTGACTGCTAGTGTTTCTAAGTGCTGCTCTTGTAGAAACCCCACAGAAATCAGAGCCAGCACTGCACTCCTATCTCTGGCTGCCTCTCTGCCTCTTGTAGGCTCCTCTTCCTCCAGCTCTCTTTTAAACCTTGTTATTCCTCTAGGGCTCAGTTGTAGGCCACCTTCTTCCCATACTCCACTGAAAAGATCACTGTTGAGACCAGTGTCTGCCTGTAAGCTAATGACTCTTAAATCCAAACTGGAGTTCATAGAGCTTTCCTAGAGTCTAGACTAACATCCAGCTGCAGCCCCATAGGCTCCTAAAATTCAATGTGCTTGAAATAAACCCTCTTTCTACTCAAAACCTATGTTCCTGTCTCTAGTCCCTTTGAGCTGATAACAAAATACCATAAACAGTAATTTTTAAATAACAGAAGTTGACCAGGCTCTGTGGCTCGCGCCTGTAATCCCAGCACTTTGAGAGGCCGAAGGGGGTGGATCTCCTGAGGTCAGGAGTTTGAGACCAGCCTGGCCAACATAGTGAAACCCCAACTCTACTAAAAATACAAAAATTGGCTGGGCATGGTGGCGCATGCCTGTAATCCCAGCTACTCAGGAGGCTGAGGCAGGAGAATCGCTTGAACCTGGCAGGCAGGGGTTGCAGTGAGCCGAGATTGGGCCATTGCACTCCAGCCTGAGCAACAAGAGTGAAACTCCATCTCAAAAAAAAAAAAAGAAAATTACAGAAGTTTATTTGTCACAGTTCCAGATGCTGGGAAGTCCAGGGTCAAGGCTCCAGCAGATTCTATGGCTGGTGTGGGCCCATTTCCTGGTTTAGAGCTCCTTCTCACTATTCTTCAAATGGTGGAAGAAGCTAGCGAGTTCTGTGAGGCCTCTGATAAGGGCACTAATCCCATTCATGAGGGCACCATCCTAATGATCTCATCACCTCCTGAAAGGCCCCATCTCCTAACACCATCACACTGGGGGTTACGATATCAACATAGGAATGGGATGTGGGGGAGACAATCACACCAAGCAGTAAGTTGGACAACAACTGGCAATCACCATGTCAAAACCCTAAGGAGGAAAGAGAGAAAATGATGTAAAGAAAAATAGTTTGCTAAAGGTGGGTGTGTTTCTACTTTCATGTTGGGCGGCCGCCGGTCCTCAGTGAGGACCTCTCTCCACTTGCAAACAGTCAGCAAGTCGAGCTGATTCCTTGGTCTCCACCCATAGTCCTCAGGTGTAGCACGTGGCTGTCTGACCTTTTATCAGGCAGTGACCTCTGGACCAAGTAGACGGACAGCATCCAAAGATAAGTCATCTTTGTCTAGCACGTAGTAGATGCTTTATACATTTGATTTTTTTTTTTTTTTTTTTTGGCTCAAACCCCTTCCACTTACATAATTCTTCCTGTTTTGACAGGCTTTAGCAATGATGTGTTTTTCTCTGACTCAAGCTCAGCCCCAGTCCGCAGCCTCCATTCATCACATGAACATTGATTGGTGACGTGCAGCCATATATTGGTGCCATTTGGAAACAAAGCCTGGAGAAGCTGGATTTTCTCTTAGGTAATTCTGTACATGTCTCTCCCCGCCACCAGACTGAGCTTCCAGAGGGCAAAGGACCAGATTAATCATGTCCAGCTTCCTAACACCTCACTGAGGCACCTGCTGGAGCTCCCATCATATAAACCATACTGACGGTTCCACAAAGAGACACAGACTCAAATGCACAGCCAGGAATATGACAAGCACAGGCAGAGTGTCTAAGAATGAAACCACACATAATTCTCTGAGACTTTATTTAAAACACAAGGTGAATTTACAAAAAGTTCAAGATGAATCAAAAGGTGGCCCTGGCCTCAGGCTTCCATGTCTGTGCCTCTGTGGAGCAAGGAGTGCTCAGAGCAGCTGCCTCTCCATGCTCCCAAGTAGCCAGTGGCCCCTGTGATGGCAACCAATGATGCAGGTTTGTTTTTTATTGTTTGAAAAGAAAACTGAATTTCAAGGAGCCAAGTTTCTCTTTCTCCCTGAGCCATAGTAAGCTGTGTGGTCTCAGTCAAATCTCTGCCCATCTGCCCCACAGCTTCCCCATCTGTAGGATGTCAGGACAAATCAGCTATTCTGGCCGGGCGCGGTGGCTCATGCCTGTAACCACAGCACTTTGGGAGGCCGAGGCGGGTGGATCATCTGAGGTCAGGAGTTCGAGACCAGCCTGGTCAACATGGTGGAACCCGGTCTCTACTAAAAACACAAAAATTAGCCGGTCATGATGCTGTGCGCCTGTAACCCCAGCTACTCAGGAGGCTAAGGCAGGAGAATTGCTGGAACCCAGGAGGCGGAGGTTGCATGAGCTGAGATCGTGCCACTACACTCCAGCCTGGGTGACAGAGTGAGACTCCGTCTCAAAAAAAAAAAAAAGATAAGCTATTCTGTGGGCCCCTCCCAAGGCGGAAGTGCTGACTCTGTATTGTTGATAACAGAACTTGTCTCTCCAGGTGGAAATCAAGCCTAAACAAATGCTCAGTCCCAGGGACAGGGCTGATCCCATCACGCACTCCCACGCTCCGCCTTCCCCTGGGAGCTCAGTTCCTTCTACCTCACAGCTCGTAAAATGCCTGTGCATTCACTAAGTCCCGTCAGAAACTGCACAGGAGCAATTGTGACCAAGTAGTCACAAAAGCTGGCACCACACAGTGGCATGTCGGGAAAACGATGCCTCCATGTTGGAGACTGCCTGACCCAGTTCTAGGCCGAATATCGGAGGTTCTCAACCAAAGGAGCAAATCAGAGCCCCATTTACACGCCCAGGCTGCAGACCCGCAGGTTCCAACTCATTGGGTCCAAGTGGGGTCTGAGCATCTGGATTTTGTGAAGAGGCCAAAGATGATCCTAATGTGCACGCTGGTTGGAATCTGCCACTACAGGATTTTGGATCCTGCCGTCTTCTCAAAGCGTGCCGAGAGACAGAACAGAAAAGTTCTTTTTTTTTTTTTTTTTTTTTTTTTGAGACAGAGTTTCGCTCTTATTGCCCAGGCTGAAGTGTAAGTTGTGATCTTGGTTCACTGCCACCTCCGCCTCCTGGGTTCAAATGATTCTCCTGCCTCAGCCTCCCAAGTAGCTGGGATGACAGGTGTGTGCCACCATGCCTGACTAATATTGTATTTTTTTTTTTTTTTTTTTTTTTTTACTGGAGACAAAGTTTCACCATGTTGATCAGGCTGGTCTCAAACTCCTGACCTCAAGTGATCCACCCACCTTGGCCTCCCAAAGTGCTGGGATTACAGGCGTGAGCCACCGTACTGGGTCGAAAAGCTTGTTTTTAAAAAGGCTGGGACTGATGTCTCTATGAAGGTTCATCGGTGGTGACCAATGTTACCACACGCTCTGGATGATGATGGTCTAGGGTGAGGGGAGAGGGTGTAGGGGAGCGCTCTGTGCTTTCCACTCAATTTACTCTAAAACATAATTCACGTTAAAGCCTATTGATTTAAATGCAGGGAAGAGGCAGCCAGGGTATGATGGAGTCAATGGAAATATTCAAGGATCGTGGTTCTGTCCCTCTCAGCCAGATCACTCTTCCTAAACACCTTTGTTCTCAGATGAGCTCCTGCTCCATCTCCATGGACGGCTTCTGCTGTCTGTGGGCAAAATTCTAAACTCCTCAGCCCGGCATTGACGGCACCTCCCGGTCCTGGCCTCAGACCGTCTTTCAGGCTTAGAATCAATAACGAGGAGCCCAGACTGAAAGGGACCTCAAAGACCATCCCCACCAGATTGTAAGTCCCGCAAGGGGGGCTGTCCTTGTCTGTTCACCACAAGGACCTAGGACGTGACCAGGGTCTGCAAGGGCAGAGACCTACACCCGGATCTGGCTCCCGGTAGGAGTACATGCCCTGGCCCAGCCACCAGCCATTGCATTCCGGCCCGGCCCCCCTCCCTCTTTTTTTTTGAGAGGGACTCACTCTGTCACCCAGGCCGGAGTGCGGGTGGCGCGATCTTGGTTCACTGCAACCTCCACCCCCCAGGTTCAACTGATTTCCTGCCTCAGCCTCCCGAATAGCATGGATTATAGGTGCCTGCTATCACGCCTGGCTAGTTTTTGTATTTTTAATAGAGATGGGATTTCACCATGTTGGCCAAGCTGATCTCAAACTCCTGACCTCAAGTGATCTGCCCGCCTCAGCCTCCCAAAGCACTGGGATTATAGGCGTGAGCCACCATGCCTGGCCAGAAATCCCCTTTTTCTTTCTCCCACACAGCCTGTCCTTCCACCTCCTTTTGCCTCAAGACCATTTCTCTGAACATTTCCGACATACTCCAGCCCCCTTCATCTCGCTTGCCTCTGAGCTCTCTGCAGCATGACTTTATTCTTGCCATACTTGGCTTCGTGCTGCATTATCTGGAATTATTTGAGGCCAGGCCTCTTTTGTATTCAGCTCTGTCTCCAGTGCCAGAGCCCTGGAGCTGCCATGCATCCCTCAGTGTCTGTGGGACCTGCCAGGCCAGCTGTGGGAGTCAGGACTAGGATTGATCTGAGCAGAGCCTTCATGTGTGTTTTTTTTTGTTGTTTTGTTTTTTTGTTTTGTTTTTTTGAGATGGAGTCTCACTCTGTCGCCAGGCTGGAATGCAATGGCACGATCTCGGCTCACTGCAACCTCTGCCTCCCGGGTTCAAGAGATTCTCCTGCCTCAGCCTCCCAAGTAGCTGGGATCACAGGCAGGTGCCACCTGCTCCTCTGCTCTAAGAAAGCCTTATTCTTTTAGGATGTAAAGCATGGGCTCCGGATCCCAGCCGTCTAAACTTGAAATCCGGCTCTGCCACTTCCTGAACGTGTGCCCTTGCAGGAGTTGCTTAGTGTGCCTCAGCGTTTCCATCTGTCAAATGGAGATAGTATTAGTCTGTACTTGAGAGTAAGGATTTTAAAAGTTCATATAGGGGCTGGGTGCAGTGGCTCATGCCTATAATCCTAGCACTTTGGGAGGCCAAGGCGGGTGGATCACCTGAAGTCAGGAGTTCAAGACCAGCCTGGCCAACATGGTGAAACCCTGTCTCTACTAAAAATACAAAAAAAAAAAAAAACTAGCCGGGCGTGGTGGCGGGCACCTGTAATCCCAGCTACTCAGGAAGCTGAGTCAGGAGAATCACTTGAACCCGAGAGGCAAAGGTTACAGTGAGCCAGGAACATGCCACTGCACTCCAGCCTGGGCAACAAGAATGAAACTCTGTCTCAAAAAAAAAAGAAAAGAAAAGAAAAGAAAAGAAAATTCATACATGTAAAATGCTTAGAAATACATGGCACATAGTATTCACTCAATACATGTTCTATTATTGTTATTGTTAATCGTGTGATCCACAGGGATGAGCCAAGCACTCTGGACAACCATCCCAGGCTCCAAAGACAGGACAATGACATGGGTTCTGAGCCTTAAGTTCCAACATCCCCTTGACCTCCCAGTTCTAATTGGTCAGGTCCTATCTTCCCTGCTGAATTATTTGCTTCTTGTGTCCTCAGGAAACTGAGGCACAAAGAGGTCATAGAGCAAGGCCTCAAACCCCAGCAAGAACCCAGGCAGCTCTCCTGGGGCCGTGTCCCTAGGCCCCCCACAGATCCTGGCACCCAGTGGTCATGGGGGCTCCATGAGCCTTTCTTCACTGAGTGGAGGCCCTTCCACTCCTTCCCCCTGTCTTATTCTCTTCATCGGTTCGTACAGTCAAGGTTGTGGAATTGTAGAGTCGGGCACAAGCCTTGACGTTCAAATAGTTCAAGCCTCTATTTGACCAATAGGAGCAAAAGGCCCAGAGAGGCTACACACAAGAGCATACGGCCAGTTATTGGCAGGAGTCGGGGCTGAGGAGCCTCCCCTTTTCCAAATGTTGCCTTGCTGGTGTTTGAAAGTGTTTGCCTGATAGAATAAACAGGAGCATAAAATGGTTTTTCCAGCAGAATGCTAAGTTCTCTAAAGTTGGGGTCTTCTGTGCTAGCTCGGGGTTCCTGCCAGGGTTCTCTTCATCCAGAGCAGTCAGTAAATGCTTCCCCAGTCTCCTGTCGTGCTTTCTGGAAGCACAGCATTGGCTGAACGTCTGTCAGTTACCGGGGGTGGCCTTAGGTGCCTTCGCATATGAGATCTCATTGAATTTTCACTTCAAAATGAAACTGAGTTATTCGTAAGAACTCCTCATTCTCATCCCCATTTTGTGAGAAAGTCAAAACAGTGGCAGGAGGAGCCTTGCACAGTTTCACACAGGTGGAATGTTTTCTGAGCCTGGATCCACGGGTCTTGCACAGTTTCACACAGGTGGAATGTTTTCTGAGCCTGGATCTGTGGGTCTTGCAGTTTCACACAGGTGGAATGGTTTCTGTGCCTGGATCCACAGGTAAGCTGAGGAATAGTGCAGAGAGAACTGGTCTGCCGGTGGAGAAACAGGCCAGGTGGAAAGTGGGGCAGTGAGCTCCTTGGGGGCGGGAGGGGCGGGGACAGTGAAGACTGCCCAGCGCCAGGCCTCTCCTGAGGGCGGCACTGATCCTACCCCCAACCTTTCACCTTTCACACTTGAGGGCTGCCTGGCCCTGTGACAGAAAAGAGGCAAGTGTGCAAAGTGTTCTCACAGGAAACACCATCGCCCCCTGGTTCCTTCTAGGTTCGGAAATCGGCTTCCCGCCCCACGGATGGCAATTTCTTATTTTGAAAGCCAGAATTCTAGATCCTCAAAGTTGCTTGTCTTGAATCCTTTGGACCAGGGGTCAACCCGCTGTTTCTGAATAGCAGCAGATAGTAAATATTTTTGGTTGCACAGGCCTTTCGGTCTCTGTCACAGCTTCTCAACTTGGCCACTGTAGCACAAGAGCAACTGCAGACAGTCAGTGAAGGACCTGGTAATCTTCCAATAAAACTTTTAAGAAACAGGCGGTAGGTCTGATTTGGCCCACGCACTGCCGACCCTTGCCTGAGTTTGGATCAGTGCTTAAATCCCTGCCAAGTGCAGACTGACTGTAACTATTAATTTTGATGTGCATGTGTGGAAAATATTAATCTCCAAATCATTTTAAAAGTGTTGCCAGAATTGGCAACACTTGCTCAGGCTCAAACTTCAAATTTCTGCCTTAGGCCTATAAGCACAGGCATGTATGAATTTCAGCCCTCCCATGCTTTAGTGGTGTGACCTCAGGATAACCAAGGCAGTGCAAGGTAGTGGTTAAGAGCAAGGAACCAGGCCGGGCGCGGTGGCTCAAGCCTGTAATCCCAGCACTTTGGGAGGCCGAGACGGGCGGATCACGAGGTCAGGAGATCGAGACCATCCTGGCTAACATGGTGAAACCCCGTCTCTACTAAAAAATACAAAAAACTAGCCGGGCGCGGTGGTGGGCGCCTGTAGTCCCAGCTACTCGGGAGGCTGAGGCAGGAGAATGGCGTGAACCCGGGAGGCGGAGCTTGCAGTGAGCTGAGATCCGGCCACTGCACTCCAGCCTGGGCAGCAGAGCAAGACTCCGTCTCAAAAAAAAAAAAAAAAAAGAGCAAGGAACCAAGAGTTGGAAGGTTCTGAGTCAGATCTGCCACCTGCTAGGTGGATTACCTTGAGCAACTTATTAATACTTAACAGCTCTGCACCCTAGAGTCCTCGTTTATAAACTTTAGACAATAAATGTTCCTACTTTAGCAGTGTTTTGCAAGGATAAGACAGGATGTGTAGAGTACTCAGCACCGTGTCTAGAAACTGTTAAGTTTTCCGTAACTATTTGCCATTTGTCATTCGATGAAGTTGGGAAAGCACTTAGCAGAGTTCCTAGTGCACAGTAAACTTTCAGTGAATATTTTGTCTTCCCTTTTTGTCAGGGAGGGGAACAGGGATCAAGGAGTTTCTGGGCAGGCTGGAGTGCAGTGGTGCAATCTTAGCTCACTGCAGCCTGAACCTCCTAGGCTCAAGCGATCCTCCTACCTCAGCCTTCTGAGTAGCTGGAACCACAGGCATGCACCACCACAGGCATGCACCACCTGGCTAATTTTTGTGCTTTTTAAAGAGATGGGCTTTCACCGTGTTTGAGGCCAGCTGGGCAACTCCTGAGCTCCATTAATCCTTCTGCCTCGGCCTCCCAAAGTGTTGGGATTATAGGCACAAGCCACCGCACCCTGCCTGAAATGAATCTTGTGGCTGGTAGGGGATAGAGCAGGAGATTCTCCAGGATGGTATTCTTACACATCCACACTGAGCTCCTGGTGTGAAAAAGGAGAACTTACCTACAGAATGTCATAGATCAGATTTTACTGGCACGTTGCCATGTATCTCTAAAAAGCATGTTGCAGAGGGTGTGGGGTAGGTGGGACAGAGCTGGCTGGGAGGTGCCGCCAGGATGTATGGTCTGGAGACAGGGTTCCAGTGCAGGCTGCATCCATCACAGGCACCGGGAGCTGAAAGGGTGGGGGACACTCCCTGGGCGTTTCCTCCACCATCTCTTCCTTATTGGATCATCCTCATCAGCACAGAACCATGCTGGTATTTCTTCCATCTTTAATTTTTTTTTCCCTTTCTGACCTCACTTCTTCCTCCAGCAAAACCCCTCCAAAACATTGCTTGTACTTCCTGCTTTTTTTTTTTTTTTTTTTTTGAGACAGAGTCTTGCTCTGCGGCCCAGGCTGGAATGCAGTGGCGCAATCTTGGCTCACTGCAACCTCCACCTCCCAGGTTCAAGGGATTCTCCTGCCTCAGCCTCCTGAGTAGCTGGGACTACAGACGTGCACCACCACGCCCAGTTAATTTTTGTATTTTTAGTAGAAACAGGGTTTCACCATGTTGGCCAGGCTGGTCTCAAACTCCTGACCTCAAATGATCCGCCCACCTTGGCCTCCAAAGTGCTGGGATTACAGGCGTGAGCCACCGCGCCCAGCCTTTCTGCCTTCTTTTAAAACTTCTCCATTCAGGCTTTTTGTCCTCAGCCATTTCACCATAACCACTCTAGTCGAGGCCACCAGTGGTCTTCATGTTGCTAAATCAGATCGATTCTCCTGTCCCTGACCTGTCAGCAGCACTGGCCTGGTGCATCGCTTCTGTGCTTTGAGGCTTTCCTCGCTTGGTGTCCTGGACACCTGCTCCTGGTGCCCCTCTTCCCTCAGTGGCTGCTTCCTTCTCAGTCTCCTTTGAGGGTTCCCCGGCTCTCCACATTCTCTTCAAGCTGGGGTGCCCAGGAGTTGGCCTTTGACATATTTCTCCGACCTGTGTTCACTCTTCTGATAATCTTACCCACTGTCAGGTTTCAGATACCATCTATTTACAGATTTGTATCTCCGACTGATTTGGTGTTGGAGACCCCACATCTTGAACCGGATGCATGGAACTCATCACCTACTCGGCACCTCCCCTTGCGTGTGTCTCTGGGCATCACAAACGTGACACGTCCACCCCCAGCACCTTGCTCTCACCCCACCCCTGCTCCCACCTGTCCGTTTCAGGTGCCGACAGCTCCATCCCGCCAGTTGCTCAGGCCACAACCCCCCCATTATCCCAGCTCTTCTTTCCCTCACACCACAGGTCCAGTCCACGAACAAAGCCTGCGGGCTCTCCCTTGAGACTGGATCCAAAATCTGGCCCCTTCTCACCGCCTCTGTTGCCACCACACTGGTTCAGGTCACCAGCCTTTCTCCCAAGGGTTGTTTCTGACACTTGCTAACAGAAGTGTCATCACCTTGCCCTGTGGTCTCCTCTCAACGCAACAGCAAGTGATCCTCCTAAAATCTAAGCCATCAGGTCACTCCTCTGCCTGAAATCCCCCATGTGTCCCCACCTCACTCAAAGTAGAAGCCCAAATCCTTACTGTAGCTCTAAGACCCTGCACCTTTTGGCCTCCAGCTCCCTCTCCAGCCTCCTCTCTACCCTCCCTTCGCATTCCCCTGCCTCTCTCTGCTCCCGGCACCGCAGGCACCGCACCCCACCTGCAGCCCCTGAACGTCCCAAGCAGGTGTTTGCCCTCGCTGCTCCCTCTGTCTGGAAAGCTCTTCTCCCAGATACCCTCACCACTTCCATGTCTTTGCTGAAAGATCAGCCTCTCAGAGAGGCGTGCCCCGATGATCCTATTTGAAATTGCGTTCCTGCCCCATCCTACACTCCGTATAACTCCTTCCCAAACTCATTTTTCTCCCCAACACTCATGACTTTATAAGACACTGCAACACTGATTTCCTGTGTTTCTCCCCAACACTCATTACTTTATAATACACTGTAACACTGATTTCCTGTGTTTCTCCCCAACACTCATTACTTTATAAGACACTGTAACACTGATTTCCTGTGTTTCTTTTCCGTGTTCCCCTGCCCCCACCTTGAGAATGAAAACTTCGTGAAGGCAGGATTTGTTTTGTTTACTGCTTTTCCCCAGTGCCTAGAACAATGCCTTTTTGGGTTTGGATGGACGGATGGGTGGATGGACAGATGGGCTGGAGGCTCCCTACGCTTTCCAGCCATTGCTAACACCATGGAGTGGTCGTCCGTGGAAACACCCATTCTCCCACTGTTGCCTTGTTCCGTGATGAGGAGTCTGCGTGCACTCAAATGAAGACCCGCTGACTATGAGTTTGTCCTCTTTTGTTGTTGTTGTTTTGAGACAGAGTCTCGCTCTGTCACCCACGCTGGAGTGCAGTGGCGCGATCTCGGCTCACTGCAACCTCTGCCTCCCAGGTTCATGCTATTCTCCTGCCTCAGCCTCCCGAGTAGCTGGGACTACACGTACCTGCCACCACGCCCGGCTAATTTTTAGTATTTTTAGTAGAGACAGGGTTCTACCGTGTTAGCCAGGATGGTCTCAATCTCTTGACCTCGTGATCAGCCCGCCTCAGCCTCCCAAAGTGCTGGGATTACAGGCTTGAGCTACTGCACCCGGCCTCTTTTTTTTTGAGAGGAAGTCTCCCTTTGTTGCCAGGCTGGAGTTCAGTGGCACAATCTCAGCTCACTGCAACCTCTACCTCCTGGGTTCAAGTGATTCTCCTGCCTCAGCCTCCCAAGTAGCTGGGACTACAGGTGCGTGCCACCCCACCCAGATAATAATTTTTTTTTTTTTTTTTTTTGAGACGGAGTCTTGCTCTGTCACCCAGGCTGGAGTGCAGTGGCCGGATCTCAGCTCACAGCAAGCTCTGCCTCCCGGGTTTACGCCATTCTCCTGCCTCAGCCTCCCGAGTAGCTGGGACTACAGGCGCCCGCCACCTCGCCCGGCTAGTTTTTTGTATTTTTTAGTAGAGACGGGGTTTCACCGTGTTAGCCAGGATGGTCTCGATCTCCTGACCTCGTGAATTTTTTGTATTTTTAAAAGAGATGGGGTTTCACCGTGTTGGCCAGGCTGGTCTCGGACTCCTGATCTCGTGATCTGCCCACCTCGGCCTCCCAAAGTGCTGAGATTACAGACGTGAGCCACTGCGCCTGGTCGAGTTTGTCCTGTGTTTAAACATTTTATTTTAGATTTGCTGTAAATATTTATTATCTATATTCCTTCTATTTTATAAAACAGTAATGTGCATAACTGAAAACTTGAAAAACACAGAAAGGCAGAAAGAGGGGAACACATCACCAAATTTACCCCTGAACAGCCACACTGTGACCTTGCTGTACTCCTTTGAAGGGTTTTGTTTTCCTATGCACAAGTTTGCGAGATGTGCTTTCCTTAGGTAAAAGGTAAGAAAGTCCCTGCTCTTTTCCACCTAATAATACAAGCAGCACTTTCCCCGTGAACCCAGTCATTGAGGGAGCATCATTTCTGACAGCTACCTAGTGTTTTATCAAGTGGATGAATATTTTGCATGTAACCAGTTCCCTAGCATTGGAACATTTTAATGGCTTCACATTTTTCATGATTATAAATTATGCTACAGTAAAGGGATGATTTTCTCCCAATAACAGCTTTTCTCAAATCATTAACTTGTCATTGCAAGACCCTGGGAATGGAGAATGGATCTTAGCTTGAGCAACAGTCTCCACGCAAAGGTGCTGACTGCAGAGTCATGACAGATGACAGGAGGGAAGAGGGGGAGGAGGGGCAGGTGATAGTTTAAAATTTTTTTCATTTTCATTATGAAGGTACTATGTAGTTACATACAATTTGGAAAATACATGAGTTTGGAATGTGTTCCAGCTCCAGTTTTAATTAACATGAACATGTAGGTCTTCTCGGCCTCCAACTCCATCTGTACCCACAAAAAACCTGTTCTCTTGCAAATGTGTCTTCCACCCCAGGTATTTCTGGAGTCCCCAAGGGTGACCACAAACCATTGCAGGTTTGTCTTCTATTATCATTGCTGCTGGTTTTATCATTGCCACTAGAAGCTTCCCTACCCCCTTATTCTTCATCAAAGACTTGCATTTTGCCTCTGTTAAATGAAGGTTCAATGGTGACAGGGTGACCCACTAGGGTAAAAAAAAAAAGGAAATAGTTTACTCACTTCTGCAGCCTCTTAGGGATCCCACAGTGGGTTCACTTGAGCTCCCAGAAATTACAGGGCGGGGCGAGGTCATTCTTCACTTTGCACACCTAGCCCTTCTCTGTCTTATTCACTGCTAGGCCTGGCATGATGCCTGGCACAGAGGTGTGCCCAATTGAGATTTGTGCATTAACCTCATGAATGAGCGAATGGCCCATCTGGCAGGAAGTACAGAGAGAGCTCCGTGAGATGACTGGCAAAGGCACCAGGTGACGTGGCAGGGGCCAGATGGAAAGCTAGCAGCAGCCCCTCTTCCCGTTAGGCCCTCCCTTCCCTTCTCCGAGGCCTGCCCACCCAAGGAGGGGTTACTTCACTGTCAGGGGTTCCCACAGCTCCTGGCTTGCTTGCATCCCACTTACCTCTTCTCGTTGTCGGTGTCTTCCCGGGGCCTGGTGCTGGTGGGGCTGGCTGGTGGCCAAGTGTCCTTGGGGCAGTGACTGTCCTCTTTGGTATTCTCGGTGTCCCGCCAGGGCCCAGACTAGGCTGGTGCTCCACGACAGGCCAGGGGAGAGGTGAGCGAGACCCTGTGGAACATGAGTCTCTGCGTCTCACAGCTTCCAAGAAAGTGATTTCTCTACATAGGAAAGTCTACAACTATAAACTATCTTTCAAATAAAAATCCTTTCCCAACTCATTGGAAGTGTCATTTTTAATCACGCAATGCCACATTCATGTCATTCAACACGTATTTCTGGCACACTGGCTATAGGCCAAGCACTGCTAGGTGCTGGGGATACTGGTATGGACAAGAGGGACACGATGGCCCAGCCGTCGCCACCCAGACTGATAAACTGGCTCATCTGGTCTTGTCGCCTCTACCCAGGAACCGGCTCAGCACAAGAGGGTGACTTCGACTTCCTATGATGTCATCTCCAATCCGAGCAACCAGCACTCCTCACTCCCCGGACCCCTGTTCACCAAATTATCCTTCCCTGCTGGAGCCTGCAGACCACAAGAGAGGCAGACAGGAAGCACCCCCACAAACACACACATATGGGATTTCAAGAATTTATGGTTATTTATGGTCAGGGCTTTGAGAGAAGAGAATGCAATCCTGGGAAGAACTGAGGGCAGCTAGTTAATGTCAGGGGTGTGGGGCAAGTCCTCTCTTTGAAGAAAGGACAGCTGTAGTTATGCATTGATGTGTCCGTTTGCTTAGCATTCCTCGCCTCCACCCCCAGGCTAAGCTTTTAGAAGAGCAAGACCACATCTGTGTTATTTGCTGCCTTCCTACCTTCTGGTTTAACCACACGGGATCCTCGAACAGCCCTTCCCCGGCAGCTGGAACAGGTCCGGCTTGCCTTCTGCAGCAGGTGCTGGTGGCGCTCAGTGAGCTAGTTCAGGTCCTGCTCCAGCTTCTTAGCAAGTGTCCTCAGTTCCTCTGCTGTCTCTGTCCTTGCCCCATCCTCCAGGTGCTTCCAGCTCTGCAGGAAGCTGCTCATGTCTTTCAGAAGTAAGAAGCCAGCCCCAGCAGCACCCATCACCCGGGCACCATTGGTCATGGCCAGAGTTGTGCCCTCAAAGGCTCTCTGCACCCCTCTAGCCCTCCAGAAAGGGATGTGTCTTGTGACCACAAAATTCTTGACCATAGCCATGAACCCAGAGTTGGCTTTGGCCATCTGGTAGGCACGAAGGTCCCTGATGCCCATGATGGCTTTTACACACTTGTCAACACAAAAGCTAGCAGCCCCGATTTCAGACCAATTTATTTCTCCAAAAGCCTCATGTGATGTCGTCAGAGGCCCCAGTCGGCTGGCTTTGTCTCTTGCTGCTGAATTGCTCCTATTTTCTAAAACATTTGTTACTATGTTGGTGATGGCAGCTGCTGCCCCCAACTCTGTCGCAGCTGCTGAGAGCACGAGACTGTCTCCTGCTGTCACAGGTGCTAGGGCCAAACCCAGGATGCTCATGACCCCAGAAACAGCCCCGGAAGAGCTGGCCACCGGGCTGGTCTTGGTCAGCAACTTGTGAGTGGTGTCAACTTGGTCCGCAAGGATGTTAAGTTCTTTGATGTTCTGTTCTAGCTCAAATTTGTGCAAAGGAAAATACGAGAGAAACAGTTTTTCTTCCTCTGACAGCCAGCCGTCTGGCATGGAATCTTTGTCACACCGCATCAGTTCTTCAAACAGAACACAGGACAGCACATCAGCCTCATCACTGTGGACAGCTGACATCAAATTGTTAATTTTCCAACTCGGCACAGGTTCACCAGTGAGGCTAAAGACATCGAGGTAATCTGAGTACTAAAATGTGTGTAGGAGGCAGAGCCCTGGGAATCGAGGTATAATGTCAAAACCACCTTTGCAGAAATTCTAACAGTGGGGAAATTATGGCAGTGAAAGGGGTCTGACCTAGCCGGCTTCATCTTGCTTCTAACCTCCAAGCTGTTCTTGTTCTTTCTTCTGGGCATAGGCTCAACTAACTTTGGGAGGAACTTAGTTTATAGTTTAACTTTGAAACAAAGATGACAACAGCCCCTTCCCGAAACAAACCCCCTTCTTGCCTAGGGACCAGACTGCCTTTACAGGACTAAAAAATTAGCCATAATATTAGAAATTATAATTTAGGTGTTATTCAACCAGAGGCCACAAGATTCTAAACCTCCCCACTTGCTCCTCGACATAACATCACTATTGGAAAACCTAACACGAGTGCTTGAGATATTTTTCAGACCCTGCACTCAGACTGATCAACTGGCTCATCTGGTCTTGTGGCCTCTACCCAGACACCGGCTCAGTGCAAGACGGTGACTTCGACTTCCTATGATTTCATCTCCAACCCCAGCGATCAGTACTCCTCATTCCCTGGACCCCTACCACCAAATTATCCTTTTAAAAAAACCAGTCCTGGCCAGGCGTGGTGGCTCATACCTGTAATCCCAGCATTCTGGGAGGCCCAGGTGAGCGGATCACAGGGTCAGGAGTTCAAAACCAGCCTGGCCAATATGGTAAAACCCCGTCTCTACTAAAAATACAAAAGTTAGCTGGTCGTGGTGGTGGGCGCCTGTAGTCCCAGCTACTCCGGAGGCTGTGGCAGGAGAATTGCTTGAACCTGGGAAGCGGAGGTTGCAGTGAGCTGAGATCGCGCCACTGCACCCCAGCCTGGGCGACAGAGTGAGACTTTGTCTCAAAAAAAAAACACCACCACCAACAACAGCAAAACCCACTCCTCGAATCTTTGGAGAAACTGACTTGAGTAATAATAAAACTCCAGTCTCCCATTCATCTGGCTCTGCATGAATTAAACTCTTGATTGCAATTCCCCTGTATTGATAAATCAACTGTATCTGGGCAGAGGGCAAAATGAACCCACTGGGCTGTTACAGTGTGGGTGGCAGACAGACAGACAGACAGAAGGTCCACTCTGGCCTGGAGCCCTGGGTGGGGGTGGCCATGTGTTTTGAGCAGGAGCACAGCTTGAACTACCCCTATACAGGCCCAGGCTGGTGGCTTACTATTCCATTCATCCACAAACAGCTCTCTTCCAAATGTATGTGGATACCAGCCCAGGCACAGTGGCTTGTGTCTGTAATCCCAGCACTTTGGGACACCAAGGTGGATGGATCACCTGAGGTGAGGAGTTCGAGACCAGCCTGGCCAACATGGTGAAATCCCATCTCTACTAAAAATACAAAAATTAGCCAGGCATGGTAGTGGGTGCCTGTAGTCCCAGATACTCAGGAGGCTGAGGCAGGAGAATCGCTTGATCCTAGGAGGCAGAGGTTGCACTGAGCCGAGATCGTACCATAGCACTCCAGCCTGGGCAACAACAGTGAAACTCTGTCTCAAAAAAAAAGATAATAATAATAAAATAAATGTATGGGGATACTGATGTTATGAATAAAATGTAACTTAAAAGCTTTACTGACTTTTGTCACCAAGTCTTTTCCTAAAAAAGACATACGTACATGTATACATTTATAATTTATACATATATAAGTTGTGACTAATTTGATTAAAAAACAGTACCAAAAGTATACAGAGCAGATGCCTTGATCTTCTTTCTTTCTTTTTCTTTTTCTTTTTTTTTTTTTTTTTTTAAAAAAACATGTTTGCTTGAAAATTGTGGTTGCTTCTGCGCAGGGAACCTGGGACATCCGGAAATAGGATTTAAGGGGAGACTCTTTTTTTTGTTTTTGAGACGGGGTCTCACTGTATTGCCCAGGCTGGCCTCAAACTCCTGGGTTCAAGTGATGCTCCCCAGCAGCTGGGACTACAGGCACATGCAATCACACCTAGTGACACTTACTTTTTACTGTTTGCCCTTTTGTTCCTCTTAGCTTTTGTGTCATATGCATGTATGATCATTTTTAAAAATTAGTAAAAGAGTCTACATTTCCAAAGCAAAAGTTTGGGGATCTCCAAGAAGACAACCACATATCCCCCTTCCACGGGAGAGGGCTCACTGTCATTCAGTTGGACAGTGTTGAATATTTTGAAAACAAAGTAGATTTTTTTTGTTTGTTTTGAGATGGAGTCTCACTCTATTGTCCAGGCTAGAGTGCAGCGGCGCGATCTCGGCTCACTGCAACCTCCACCTCGAGTTCAAGCCATTCTCCTGCCTCAGCCTCCCAAGTAGTCAGGCATGAGGCACCACCATGCTGGGCTAATTTCTGTATTTTTAGTAGAGACAGGGTTTTGCCATGTTGGCCAGGCTGGTCTCGAACTCCTGACCTCAAGTGATCCACCCCCTCTCGGCCTCCCAAAGTTTTGAGATTACAGGTATGAGCCACCGCGCCCGGCCCAAAGTAGACTTCTAACAAAAGTGTGGTTATACTTAGAAATAGTGAGATCTACTCTGGCCACTTGTTAACGGGCAAGTGACTGAAGCTTGTAAATCTTAAGAAAAAATGAGGAAAAGGGAAAAAACGCACAACTGGGAAAATTCTCTCCACTCAAACTTTTCCTGTAATTTTAAAAAAGAATCACCATTCAGTTTTCCTGTTGAATCATTTTGGCTCAGTATCTGGAACTTCAGGGTTAGGCAGGACCTTTGAGAATCACTGTTCTTAAGAACCTTGATCTTATGAATTTGGGACTCCCAGCGTGGGTATTGCTGGACTATGGACTGTGTGTGTGACTTTCTACAGCACGTAACACGGTCTGACTTGTATGTTCCCTAGGTTGGTTCTGGCCTGTCTCCTAATGGAGCATCTACAATAGACTTGGCTTGGGTTTGATGGATAGTGAGAGAGGGTCTATGGGAAAGGATGCAAGGCTGTGGGCAAACCGTACTTGGACCAAGGAACCCCAAGGCCTGAAAGGAACTGTGGACAATGGACTTAGAATCCTCTGCTCCCTAGCCAAGGCCATTAGCAGCCTCAAGTGGACCAGCCCTGGGTCCCTCCCTCCTCCCTCCTGGGGGAAGCGGGAGGGGCCTTCTGACATCCTTCCTCATCTTCAAGTCACTCTTTTAAGAAAGGACTTCATCGGGGTTTAAAGTGAACATCTCTGTAAACCTAGGATTTCAGTGCCCCCTCTCCAACCTAAGTTTTAGAACTATGAGATGTTAGACCTGGAAGCCCTTCCAGGTCGCCTGGTACACAGATGGCAGAGGCATAACCTCCCCGCTATTTAGTGAGGGTGTCTAAAGCACAGGAGAATCGCGGTGCCGCATCTAGGCTCTTTGGGAAAGAGTGCTGCTGTGACCTAGTGGGCGCCGTCTAGGCGCAACACAGAAGAAAAACAGTCATCTGCCACATTTTTGCCATCAATGAGCCCAGTCCCTCATTTACAGAGGAGCAAACCGGCTCCAAAAAGGAGGGACATTCCCTGATTACAACTGAGTTAGTGGTGGAGTTAGGCTAAGAACCTAGGGCCGGGCGCAGTGGCTCAGTAATCCCAGCACTTTGGGAGGCCTAGGTGGGCGGATCACTTGAGGTCAGGAGTTCGAGACCAGCCTGACCAACATGGTGAAACCCCGTCGCTACTAAAAATACAAAAATTATCCAGGTGTGGTGGTAGGCACCTGTAATCCCAGCTACTTGGGAGGCTGAGGCAGGAGAATCGCGTGAACCTGGGAGGCAGAGGTTGCAGTGAGCCAAGATCGCGCCATCGCACTCCAGGCTGGGCGACAAGAGGGAAACTCTGTCTCCTGAAGCCTCTAGTCTGCCTCAACTACTGGCTGATTTTCCCCGAGATACAAAAAATCATCCCTCTCCCTTTACCAAAGGAGGAGAGGTGAACATTGTACAAGCACATAGGAAGGGCCCCCGTTAACTCCAGTCCACGCAGCATGCATCGGCCAGTAGCCAAAGTCACAGATAAGTAAAATGGTTGTGCCTGTGCCTGAAAAATCAATGCCTTTGTTGGGAGCTTTCCCAGACTTAACGAGAGCCTTAGGGGGAAATCTTGACAGCAGAGGTGGGAGAGAGAACAGTAGAGGGAGGTTGGGCCAAGGACACTGAGAAGTGAATGACTGTACCTGTGCCTGAAAGCGCAGGCAACCCATTTGCATGACGCATGAAGATTTTATCTTTAGGCGCTTGGCTGCTATAAATTGCGGGAGCACTGCAACCCACTTTAGAGAACCTTATGGACACTTTGGCAAGAGTGAAGTGCAGCCTCTGTTAGGCAGCAGAGTCTGTTGTGAGTCTATTGCTGCAGCCGAGCTCTGTGGGAGAGTCTAAACGCCCAGGCCAAGGCAATAGAAAGGCACGTCCCAGGAGCTTGGATCTCAAGGCAAGACTCAGACACTTCATGGGTTGGGAAAGGGTGAAGGCAGACCCAGGAAGGAATATTCCTGGATTGGGAGAAAACCAGCAAATTCTGCTTCTAGGATTTCATTGCCCTCTAAGCCATGTGTCTGGGCATCTATCCATATACAATGTACTTACCATTACCAAAATTTTTTTTTTTTTTTTTTTTGGATGAAGTCTTGCTCTGTCGCCCAGGCTAGAGTGCAGTAGTGGTGCGATCTTGGCTCACTGCAACCTCTGCCTCACGGGTTCAAGCAATTCTCCTGCCTCAGCCCCCCATGTAGCTGGGATTACAGGCATGCTCCACCACACCTAGCTAATTTCTGTATTTTTAGTAGAGACAAGGTTTCACCAGGTTGGCCAGTCTGGTCTTGAACTCCTGACCTCAAGTGATCCGCCCACCTCGGCCTCCCAAAATTCTGGGATTACAAGCATGAGCCACCGTGCCTGCACTTACCAAAGGTTTTACATTTTTTTTAACTAAGATATTTTTTATGCGGATGTGTATGTTTTTCCCCTTTTTTGCATATCTCCAATTGCACATGAGACAACATGAGCAACGTGTCAGCCAACTTGGTTGGAACCCATTTGTAGTTTCATCCCTCATGAAGGTGGCTACAGATCTGGATATTAACAATCAGATTTTATTCCTTCATTCAAATACTCATTGACGGCTAGGCGTGGTGGCTCACACCTGTAATCCCAGCACATTGGGAGGCCGAGGTAGGTGGAGCATTTGAGGTCATGAGTTCAAGACCAGCCTGGCCAACATGGCAAAACTCCGTCTCTACAAACAATATAAAAATTAGCCAGGCGTGGTGGCAAGCGTCTGTAATCCCAGCTACTCAGGAGGCTGAGGCAGGAGAATCACTTGAACCAGGGAGGCAGAGGCTGCAGTGAGCTGAGATCGTGCCACTGCACTCCAACCTGGGTGACAGAGAAGAGACTCTGTCTCAAAACAAAACAAAACAAAACCCAAATACTCATTGAGTGCCGGGTCTGTGCCAGACACTGTTTTAGATGCTGGGATTGTGGCCATAAGCATAACAGTCCGTTCTCTGCCCTTACGGAACTCAGGTTCGGGGACTTCCCCTAGACATCACCTCTGTAGATTGCCTTTGGAAGCCACATTTCTTCACAACCTTCTCCCAAGCCTGGAGATGGACGAAGATTAGGGACATTTCTTCTTGAGTCATCTCAGTCCAAAAAGACGTAACAGCGCTCCGGGAAAGTCGGCTGTCTAATTACAATATTGGAGAATTAGAAAAAAAAAAAAGTTAGAATACAACAAAAATGTTAATGTCTCAGAAATGTCACATGATTTTTGTCTGATTTTAACCGAACAAACCATGGGAATGCCCAAGGCTGACTAGGATGCAATAAAACTGGAAATCTCTTAGGCTTCTGGTGGCAAAGTAGATTGGTAAAGCACTTTTGAAATGTTGACATTATACATTAATGAAATGGGAGTGGGCGGGGAAGTGCTGCATAGAGAAGGGCATGGTCCCTGGTGAGTGTTCCACCCTCCGGCCTGGGCCCATGGATCTAAGTGAGGACAAGCATTTCTGTTTTCGTTCCCAAATGTTGCATTTTCCAAGACCTCTCTGGCTCGCCATGTCCCGACCTAGCAGGCAGACACACACAAGCAGCTGGACATCGAGAGGAACACACAGGCAGAACACACCGACAGATGCTGACAAGTCATCCACGGCTGGATGACATGGAATTCAGCCAAAGGCAGTTGGAGGAGAACCCGGCCGCTGAGTGGCCCAACTCCAGGGGAAGACCACCTTCCCACTCCATCCCCTTTCTGGCTCCCCATCCATCTGCTGAGAGCTACATTCAATAAAACCTTGCACTCATTCTCCAAGCCCACGTGTGATCCAATTTTTCCGGCATACTAGGGCAAGAACCCTGGAATACAGAAATTAAGACCAGAGCTCTGCCTTATCCTTCCGATAAGCTCCCTGGGGCTTTCGGGAGCTGCAAACACTGAACCCTAGATGGCACTGCTGTGGGGTCGGAGCCCATGCTCCTCACGACCTGCACGTCCGTATGCTGCCCCTAGGGGTTTGAGCTGCAGGGCACCGAAGAAGTGAGCCACAGCCTGTTTTATACCGTGCAAGGGGGATAAGGGAAACTTTTCCAATTCCATTAAGTCACAAAAATCTTCTGAGAATCATCCAATAACACAATGATAGGCACCAAGACAATCGGGGCCATGTTATTGATAACACTGTTAACTTGGGAGCAAGTGAACGACCATTCTGTCCAGTGCCTATCATCTATAATCCTGAGAGAGGCACAGTCTGGTCCCTGCTGAATGACACCTGCCTGATGACAAGGCTCGTGGGCGGGATGGTGGTTGGTTTTGCCCAGGCAGGCAACACGGCAGAGTCCACCTTGTTCAGATACTCTTTCTCACATTGCAGCTTCTTTTGTTGCTCAAAAATCACTTTAAATGTATTTTCAATATAATTTGACAAACAAATTGTCAAATTTGACAAAAAATATAATTTGACAAAAATCACCGCTAGTTCCATTACTATTGATTTTATTCTCTACTTCCAGTAATTTTTCAAATTCGTATTATTTCTTGCATGGTTTTTATACTTATAATGGTGTGTCCTGTTTTTATTATTTATTTATTTTTTTTTTTTTTGAGATGGTCTCACTCTGTCACCCAGGTTGGAATGCAGCGGTGCGATCTCAGCTCACTGCAACCTCCACCTCCTGGGTTCAAGTGATTGTCCTGTCTCAGCCTCCCGAGTCATTGGAATTATAGGTGTGCACCACCATGCCCAGCTAATTGAGAGATGAGGGTTTCACCATGTTGGCCAGGCTGGTCTCAAACTCCCAACCTCAGGTGATCCATCTGCCTCAGCCTCCCAAAGTGCTGGGATTACAGGCATGAGCCGATGTGGCCAGCCACATGCCCTGTTTTTAAAATGTAATGTTATACAAGTATTTTCCATCTTGCTATGCAGTTGTTATAATGATTATTTTTGATGACTCTATGCTGTTTCCTTAACAGAAGATGTATTGTCCTGTTTATAGAAACACTCCCTTATCATGGCACTTTGGCATCTTTTTTTTTTTTTTTTTGAGACGGGGTCTTGCTCTGTTGTCCAGGCTGCAGTGCAGTAGCACTATCTCCCAGTTCAAGTAATTCTCCTGCCTCAGCCTCCCAAGTAGCTGGGACTACAGGTGTGCACTACCAACCTGGCTAATTTTTTGTATTTTTAGAAGAGACAGGGTGTCAACATGTTGGCCAGGCTAATCTCAAACTCCTGGCCTCAAGTGATCTGCCTACGTTGGCCTCCCAAAGTGTTGGGATTACAGGCGTGAGCCACCGTGCCCAACCGTGCTTTGGGGTCTTAACACATTTGTTATCCAGATGAGTTCTTTGATAATGTTGCCACCTTGTCCTGCCTGCTGCCTCTACTGTAACCAGTGATAGAACCAGTGATTGGCCCCTTCCCCCCTGCCACACTGCTTCATGCAGGGGCCTCAGGAGCTGCTTAGGTTTTTAGTTAAACTTTACATTTTTAGTTAAACTTTACAAAGGAAGTTATTTGATGTAGTATTTTCAAACACGAGCAGTTGAGAGGGTCTCAGGATGACTCCCTCATTAAGGCTAAGGATCTGCTGTATCTCCACCCAGCAATAGCATATGGCTTCCCAGGGAGTCACGGCTTCCATTTTCTTTCACATAAGACTTGTTGATTCTTTACATTTGTTGCTAACGTGTATTTCTTTGATGTTGTACATTGTTTTGATGCAATTACGAATAGTGGTCTTTTAATGTAATGTTTTCTAACTTGTCTTGTTACTTATAGAAATGTTACTCATTTTTAATACTCTCGTGCTTGACTACATGTTTATTACTGTAGTAGTTATTGAATGAATAATTCATGAATGAATAATGCTGGACTTTTATTTCTGTTTTTAGTATTTTGTTTTCTTATGTTGGTTTCATGCCTTATTGGGTTTCCTTGGATCCTTATCTTATATTATGATATTGACTCTAGTATTTCACAGTTGGCAGTTGGTTTTCATCATGATAAGGCAGTGTGTTTTATTCCTATACTTAGACATTTTTATTAGGACTAAGTGTGGAAATTTCAAACTCCAATGAGATGATTATTCTTTTCCTTTTTTGTTTATCCCATGAATGTGGTGCATTCTTAGCACAGATTTCCATATATTGAATTACTCATACATTCCATGAAAACCCCCAACTTGGTCAGTGCATATTTTTGAATCAGAATGTTATAGATTTATATCCTCTAGTATTTTATTCCTATATTCATCATAGAGAAATACATGATATTGAGCCATAGTTTTCTTGTGATCACAGTTTATCATCAGTGTTATATTTGCTTCACAGAATGTATTCAATAGCGTATTTTTTCTATTTCTGGGACAATTTGTACAACATGAGAATTGCTTGTTTTCTGAAAGCTTTAGAGAACTTACCAGGTAATACCTTGGAACCAGAAACTTGCAAATTTCCTCATTTGCCACATGGGATGCTTTAGATTTTTTTTAAATTTAAGCTTATAATATGATTAATAAATGTGACTCCCTTCCCCATTCCTGAAACCTGTCTCTCCCAGTCCTCACCTAAGTCTATTTTTTTTCTTTTTATTTATTTCTTTTTTTTTTTTGCAATGGAGGCTCTCTCTGTCACCCAGGCTGGAGTGCAGTGGTGTCATCTCAGTCACTGCAACCTCCGCCACCTGAGTTCAAGCGACTCTCCTCCCTCAGCCTTCTGAGTAGCTGGGATTACAGGTGCCTGCCACCATGCCTGGCTAAGTTTTGTATTTTTAGTAGAGACAGGGTTTCACCATGATGGTCAGGCTGGTCTTAAACTCCTGACCTCAGGTGATCTGCCCGCCTCAGCCTCTCAAAATGCTGGGATTACAGGCACAAGCCACCGCACCCAGCCTGCCTATTCTTTTTTGAAGAGACTTTAAAAACCCTAGCAAAGTCCATGGTCTTTCAAACTGCACCTGGTTCTAATTTTCTATGTACAATTATTTCTTATGTTCTTTGAACAGGTGTTTCACAAAAGAAGTACTGTGGCCAGTAAATATGGGACAAGGCGCTTGACATCACTAGTCACTCCAAAACACAAATTTAGACCATGGCCAGCTGCTGTTTCATTGATTAGTTTGGCATCCTGTGTGGGCGAAAGAGAGACAGGAGAACACGTACACTTGGTTGAGACATAAGACACTTGGCTGAGCCTAAGGTTAGATTGCTTTTTTTTTTTTTTTTTTTTTTGAGGGCGAGTCTCGCTCTGTCACCCAGGCTGGAGTGTGGTGGCACGATCTCAGCTCACTACCTCTGCCTGCCAGGTTCAGGTGATTCTCCCACCTCAGCCTCCCAAGTAGCTGGGATTACATGCACCCACCACCACGCCAGGTTAATTTTTATATTTTAAGTAGAGATGGGGTTTCGCCCTGTTGGCCAGGCTGGTCTCGAACTCCTGACCTCAGGTGATCCATCCATCTTGGCTTCACAAAGTGCCGGGATTACAGGCGTGAGCCACTGCACTCGGCCACTATGGCTTTTGGAAGGATGATTTAGGGTATCTTTCTTTTTTTGTTTTGGAGATGGTCTCATTTTGGCAACTACGCTGGAGTGCAGTGACACAATCTCGGCTCACCGCAGTAACCTCCCAGGCTCAAGTGATCCTCCTATCTTATCCCCCCAAGTGGCTGGGACTACAGGTGTGTGCCACCATGCCCAGCTAATAAATATATATATATCTTTGTGGAGATGGGGATTCGCCATGTTGCCCAGGCTGATCTCTAACTCCTGAGCTCAAACAATCCACCCTCCTTGGCCTCCCAAAGTGCCAGGATTACAGGCGTAAGCCACTGCACCTGGCCTTCTCAGGGTGTCTCTTAACATGAGAAGTACACATGCCTGACACTCAGCATCCCACCTCTAGAAATTCACCCACCACAGACACAACACAACGGCAGGTACACAGACAAACATGTACGGATGTTCATCCAGTTATTTGAAGTTGTATAAAGGAAATGGAAACAATTTGAAAAATCCATGTCTGGGACTGTTTACATGAAAATAGAGCAATACAAAATAAAGGCTTATGGATGTGAAAAGGAACGAGGCAAATCTATGTAAAACTGACCTAGAAAGAGGTCTAGGATATATTAAGCAAAAGAAAAGAGGTTGAAGAAAATGTTCTTTATATTCTTTTCTCATTTTTTTTAAAGTACTATATATGTGATGTAGGAGTAGGGGAATATTCTCGAAGGAGATACACCAAACGTGAACAGGCTTAGGGAGTGAGATTTAGGGCTGGGGTGACAAAATACTTTTGCACTTTTCGCTCATCTGTTATTGAGCTTTGTTACCAAAGTAACATGTTAGTTTTATAATAAAAGCCAATAGAAGCCAGGCATGGTGGCTCACGCCTGTAATCCCAGCACTTTGGGAGGCTGAGGCAGGCAGATCACTTGAGGTCAGGAGTTTGAGACCAGCCTGGCCAACATGGTGAAACGCTGTCTCTACTAAAAATACAAAAATTAGCCGGGCATGGTGGGGGCACCTGTAGTCCCAGCTACTCGGGAGGCTGAGGCAGGAGAATCTCTTGAACCCAGGAGGTGGAGGTTGAGGTGAGCTGAGATTGCACCACTGCACTCCAGGCTGGGTGACAGAGCAAGACTCCGTCTCAACAACAACAAAAGCCAATAGAATAAAAAGAGTTTAATAATGAGATTTATTATTCATTTTTTATCATTATAAAATCTCCAGCTTGTACAGTAATGCATGGGGTGCTGGGAATGCTGCCAAGCACATGGTAAGACAAAGAAAGTCTGACAAATTCATACTATTAAATATTCATATTGTCTTCTTTGTTTGTTTGTTCTGTGTAAGTTTTTCTAACTTGTTATTTTGGCCTTTTGTGTCCTATTTATTTCAGGCTATCTCTTAGATGTAGAAAATTACTCAAATCTGATTTTGACCCAATTTGATACTCTTCTTCATGTTATTCATATTCATATTAATTATTTTCTGTTATAATTGTTCAACTTTGATTTGTCGCATTATTTTAGGCATTCTGCTTTGTATTTCTTTGCTCTCTTCCTATGCTCTACATAGATAGGTACGGTGCAGAGGTTTCAGCTGATGCAGCGAGTGGTTTATTGTGGCAGCCCGGAGCTTCACCTTGAAGGTAGAGATGTGTCTTATCTGTGCTTTCCTGCCTATTCTGTGTATGACCAGTAAATGGCAGATACTGAACAACACTTAGAATAAGACTTCATTGTTCATGACACTAAGTTTTGTTTTCTTATGTATGTATTTAATTTTTGATATACCGTCTTGCTCTGCGGCCCAGGCTGGAGTACAGTGGCATGATCTCAGCTTTGCAACCTCTGCCTCCCTGGTTCAAGCGATTCTCCTGCCTCAGCCTCCTGAGTAGCTGGGATTATAGGTGTGCACCACCATGCCCAGTTAATTTTTGTATTCTTAATAGAGACGGGGTTTCACCATGTTGACCAGGCTGTCGACCTCCTGGCCTCAGGTGATCCATCCGGCCACTTCAGCCTCCCAAAGTGCTGGGGTTAAAGTCCTGAGCCACTGAGCCCAGCTGACACTAAGTTTTTTATGTTTAAAATATTGCTCAGCCCTCCCTGCTGTACCGGGCTAGAATAGATCTTGGGAGATGACTCTATTACACTTTATTTTGGGGAGGAGGCAAGAAGGGAGTGAGCAGGGCTGAGACCCAGCAAAGGCAGAGGATGATCAAATAGCGGGAGTGGGAGAACCACTGGACGGGTTCTGGGTCTGTCCATGAAACGGGCTCATAGTTTCCTTCCAGTTAAAATCATCTCGTATGCAACTTTTGTGCTTTATACATAGGAAGAGAGGTCAAACAACGTCAACTTGTGTTTGATTATGTACACAGCTGTTTCATGAACCATCATATTTCATAATCGATCCATTTCTGATAATTTAAAAATGTGTCTTCCACTGAGAAAGCTCAGAATATCACACCGAGGGGTGAGAAAAAACTGCCCTTCTCCCCCTGCTTTGCCTCACATCTCCCAAAGAGGGTGTTGGACTCTTCTGATTGGTTTCCATTACAAGACACCCAGGGGGTCACCTTTAGTGGAGGCTGTGGCCACTGTGCTCAGGGATCACACACAGATGCAAGAAGCCCGCTCCTCGCTCCTGCCTCCTCTCTCAACATGGAGTTTGAGTTCATTTATCTTGCTTTCTCACCTCTTCTCAGCCGGGCACCCTGCACTCATCGCTGGAGGACAGAGTGGTCCTGAACTTGGAGTCTGGTTTTAGAGAGAGGGAGAGGCTCGTATAGACCTAAGCCATGTAGTTCAGTCCATTCTGCCAGAGACCTCCGATCTGGAGAGTCAGCCCCATGCCAGAAGGTAAAATGAGGCATTGTCCTTTTCTGCTGCTACTGTTTGCCATTGTCCCTCATGCTAATATGTCCCTCGGGGGCCATGTAGTGAGAAGGCATGGCTGGACCAAAAACAAATCTGGAATTCTCGACCACACAATCAGATAGCAGTGCCTGGACTGACCACAAAACTGAACTCATTAAGAGTTGCAGGCGTGGCCGGGCGTGGTGGCTCATGCCTGCAATCCCAGCACTTTGGGAGGCCGAGATGGGCGGATCACAAGGTCAGGAGATCGAGACCATCCTGGCGAACACAGTGAAACCCCATTTCTACTAAAAATAGAAAAAATTAGCCGGGCATGGTGGCGGGCGCCTGTAGTCCCAGCTACTCGGGAGGCTGAGGCAGGAGAATGGTGTGAACCCAGCAGGCAGAGGTTGCAGTGAGCCGAGATCGCACCACTGCACTCCAGCCTGGGCGACAGAGCCAGACTTTGTCTCAAAAAAAAAAAAAAAAAAGGAGTTGCAGGCGCAGGAGGGATAACACAGGTTTTTTGTTTTTTTTTTTGAGACAGAATCTTGCTCTGTCACCCAGGCTGGAATGCAGTGGCGCAGTCTCAGTTCACTACAACCTCCACCTCCCAGGTTCAAGTGATTCTCCTGCCTCAGCTTTCCAAGTAGCTGGGATTACAGGTGTGCACCACCATGCCTGGCTAATTTTTGTATCTTTAGTAGAGATGGGGTTTCACCATGTTGGCCAGGCTGGTCTTAAACTCCTGACCTCAAGTGATCCACCTGCCTCAGCCTCCCAAAGTGCTGGGATTACAGGCTTGGCCACTACAGCCAACACAGATGTTGTATTCTGACTTGAGTATGTATCCGGATCTGAGGTTCATGAAGTATAGTCACCATAGCTAAAGAAACCAGGATGACAGGTCTCTAATTGTAGGAGGAGCGTGAGCAGAATCTCATGGGAAATAGGGCAGGAAAGGGACTTTAGTTCCTCACCTTCACTTTCGGACCCGGGAACAGCCACATCCAGTACCTCAAGTCACTTCATAATCTCTAGCATCTCCCATCATAGGTGGGGACAGTGAACTGGGGTCAAGAGAACTTACTGAACAGGGGAAGATTACCTGGGTGGATTTTGGTTGGCGCTGCAGTCATGGTGTCTCTGAGGATCCCTTGGCGCTTCTCTCTCTGCAGGTAACAATGGATCCTGGCCCGGAAGAGATGCAGCTTCCCTTCCTAAAGAAGAAAACCAACCCCACAGTCATTCAGAGAGGCAATGAGTGGCTGGGTGCCATATGGAGCTGAGGCCTGGTGACTCCAAGATGGGAATTCGTAAACATAAAATCCATGGAGGATGGAGAGCTTGAAGAGGAGAAGAGCACTGAGGCTGGAGCTGGGAAACACCAATGCTAGGTGGAGGGGTCGAGGAATAACTCAGAGGAAGCTGCCCCAGAGAGAGGGTGCAGGGAGGGACCCCAGCATCTGTTTCTTTTGCTGTCAAGCCTCTCACTGTCTCCATCATAATACAGTAACTCTCAGAAGTGCTTGCAAAGACTTCTGGTTTGAACATGAATGGATCACATTCTCAATTTCTCTTCTTTCAAAAATTACCCATAAGCAACAAGGAAAATGAAACAGATACCATCTATTAGAGACTAGGGGAAATAGATAAACTAGATTAAAAGGATGCCGAAAGCAATGGGAATGAGCAGGGCTTTGGGAGGAAGAGGAGAGAGGATGTTGATAAATGCAAATTTCAGGTGAGGGGTATCCCCAAAGTGCAACAATAAAACTCTGTGTTCAAAATAGTAAGACTAAGGTGTACAGGTTGGCAGTGAATCCGGATTGGTTTCACAAAGCAGTGAAGATATGACTAAATGAGGAAACACAGTGAGACAAGTCATATTTGTAGGAAGCAGTTTGTTTTTGAGGCAGAGAGGGGAAAACACCTCACATTGTGAACAATCTGAAAACTGCCAATTCCGTTGCTGGGGAGAAACATATACTAGAAATTCAGGTGGAAGGCCTAGGTCATAAAGAACAGTTCTGCTATCCTAGAACACAGCCCTGGCTTTTTTCTATTTAATTTTCCCTAAGTAACTGGCCCATGAAAAGAAGAAAAGCCATCAACACAAGGTCTACACAAAAAAAATATTAATAACAAAAACACCCCAATTTTTAAAATGGACAAAGGACGTGAATAGATATTTCTCCCAATATGTGCCAATGAGCATGTGAAAAGATGCCCATCGTCTCTAATCATTAGGAAAATGCGAATGAAAACCACAATGAGGTTAGGCACGGTGGCTTATGCCTGTAATCCCAGTATGTTGGGAGGCTAAGGTGGGAGGATCGCTTGAGGTTAGGAGTTCAAGATCAAGCTGGGCAACAACGGTGACACTCTTTGTCTCCACAAAAAATTAAAAAATAATAATTATTTTGAAAACCACATGAGATACCACTTCACGCTTATGCGGATGACTCTTACCAAAAAATAAAAATGAGCCGGGTGTGGTGGCTCATGCCTGTAATCCCAGCACTTTGGGAGGCCGAGGCGAGTGGATCACCCGAGTTCAGGAGTTCAAGACCAGCCTGGCCAACATGGCCAAACCCCGTCTCTACTAAAATACAAAAATTAACCAGGTGTGGTGGTGACGCCTGTAAACCCAGCTACTCGGGAGGCTGAGGCAGGGGAATCACTTGAACCTGGGAGGCAGAGGTTGCAGTGAGCTGAGATCACACCACTGCACTCCAGCCTGGGCGACAAGAGCAAAACTCCGTGAGGGAGGGAGGGAGGGAGGGAGGGAGGAAGGAAGGAAGGAAGGAAGGAAGGAAGGAAGGAAGGAAGGACGGACGGACAGGAGGGAGGGAAAGAAAGAAAGAAAAACATGGTGAGATACATATTGTGGAGAAGCTGGAATGCTTGTGAATTGCTGGTTGGAGTGGAAAACAATGCAGCTGCTGTGTAAGATAGCTGGTCCATAAAAAACAACACGTTTTTCACCCTGTGTGAACCAACAGGGTGGTTCCTCAAAAAATTAAAAATAAAACTAACATATGATCCAGCAATTCCACTTCTCCATATATATATACCCAAAAGAATTGAAAGCAGGGTCTCAAAGAGATATTTGTATACCAATAGTTATAGCAGAATTATTCACAATAGCCAAAATATGGAAACAAGCCAACTGTCCATTGATGGATGAATGGATGAACAAAAGATGATACATATACATCATGAACTATTATTCCTCCTCAAGAAAGAAGGACATTTTTTTTAGACGGAGTCTCAGCCTGTTGCCCAGGCTGGAGTGCAGTGGCGTGGTCTCGGCTCACTACAAGCTCCGCCTCCCCGGTTCACAGCATTCTCCTGCCTCAGCCTCCCGAGTAGCTGGGACTGCAGGCACCTGCCACCTCGCCCGGCTAATTTTTTGTATTTTTAGTAGAGATGGGATTTCACCGTGTTAGCCGGGATGGTCTCGATCTCATGACCTCATGATCCACCCGACTCGGCCTCCCAAAGTGCTGGGATTACAGGCATCAGCCACCGCACCGGGCCTGTTTTTTTTTTTTTTTTTAAGACGGAATCTCGTTCTGTTGCCCAGGCAGGGGAGTGCAGTGGCACGATCTCGGCTCACTGCAAAGCTCCACCTCCCGGGTTCATGCCATTCTCCTGCCTCAGCCTCCCGAGTAGCTGGGACAACAGGCGCCCGCCACCACGCCCAGCTAATTTTTTGTATTTTTAGTACAGATGGGGTTTCAGCGTGTTAGCCAGGATGGTCTCAATCTCCTGACCTCGTGATCCACCCGCTCAGCCTCCCAAAGTGCTGGGATTACAGGCGTCAGCCACCGAGCCCGGCCTGTTGTTGTTTGAGACAGAGTTCCACTATTGTTGCCCAGGCTGGAGTGCAATGGCACGATCTTGGCTCACTGCAACCTCCCCCACTCCCAGCTTCAAGCGATTCTCCTGCCTCAGCCTCCCGAGTAGCTGAGATTACAGGCATGTGCCACCATGCCCGGCTAATATCTTTTTATTTTTAGTAGAGACGGGGTTTCACCATGTTAGCCAGTCTGGCCTTGAACTTCTGACCTCAGGTTATCCACCCACCTTAGCCTCCCAAAGTGTTGGGATTACAAGCCTGAGCCACGGTGCTTGGCCAGAAGGAAGTTCTGACCCATGCTACAGCATGGATGAACCTTAAAGACATTCTGCTAGGTGAAATAAGCCACTCACAAAAGGACACATGCTGTAGGATTCCCCTCATATGGGATTCTTAGGGTAGTCAAATTCATGAAGCTAGGGAGAGGAGTGGCGGTTGCCAGGGGCTGGGGGAGGGGAATGAGGAGTTATGTTTACTTGGGGCAAAGTTTCAGTTTTGCAAGAGTTCTGTAGATGGTGGTGGCCATGGCTGCACAACAATGTGAGTGCACCTAATGCCACTGACCTGTACATTTAACAATGCTTGAAATAGAAAACTTTAGGTTATATATATTTCACTATAATTAAAATGAATATATATATACACACACACACACACACATTTATAGGCATTTAAGTATATAGACAAAAAGGGATTGGGTGAGGTGGCTCACACCTGTGATGCTAACACTTAAAGAGGCCAAAGCGGGAGGATCGCTTGGGCCCAGAAGTTCAAGACCAACCTGGGCAACAAAGTGAGATCCTGTCTCTATTTAAAAAAAAAAAAAAAAGAATAAAAAAGAAAAAAATTAGCCAGGTGTAGTGGTGCACACCTGTAGCCCAGCTACTTGGGAGATTGAGGTAGGAGGATTGTTTGAGCCTGGGAGATTGAGGCTGCAGTGAGCCGTAATCACAGCACTGCACTCCAGCCTGGGCAACAGAGCAAGACCCTGTCTCAAAAAAACAAACAAAAAAAAAAAAACCAGAAAGACCTAAAGACAGACAGCAACAACAGCAAAAACAAAGGGCAGATAAAGAACACTCACCAGAAATGTGCTGCCAGCAAGCTGATGGAAACTATCATTCTTCTATAATTAATTTTATTAAAGTTGGTGAAGCAATTTCCCCTACAATGTAAGAGCATAAAACAGAGATGTGAGGGCTCAGAGGAAACATGGCAAGGTAACAGGAGGAAAGTAAATGGAAGCTGGTGGAGCTTAGGAAAGAAGAGAACAGAAAAATAAACTCATTACAAAAAATCAATGCTCATTGGATTTTATACAAGAGAAAACAGACACTATTAAGAAAAAGACATAGAAGACAGGGATGAAGTTAAAATAAAGTGCTGAGAAAAAGTTTAACAAAAACATATGGAAAAGGTAGGAATTTTGCTAATGCCAACATATGCTCCTTGGAATCCTCAAAGAAGAAAACTGGAAAATGTGAACAGAACAAATATTTGAAGATAAAATTCAAGAAATATTTCTAGATATAAGAGAGCACAGTAGGTCCCAGGAAAAATGGTTGCTGAATGGTGGCAGCAGGCAAAATGTAAGGAAGTTACTAGATTTCAGATACAACAAAGGAATTTCTTGAGCAACCAAGCATGTTGGCGTCAGACTTTCCAGAACATTCAGCACAGAAACAACAGACTGGCGCCTACAATAGCCATGAAAATAGAAACTCTCAGAAGTGTGTGTGTGTGAAAATTTTGTGTGTTTTATACCTTAGTATAATTTTTTTGACATGCTATTAGTTCTTCAGAGCATAGAAGAAAAGACATTTTGATTCATAATACTATCTTAGTTTTGCTTGTTAGAATCTATCTAGATACTGATAAAGATGATATCTTTTTAGCTTTTTATTCGAAACCTGCATACACGTTTTGCATGTTCTTGATAACAAATGTCAACACTTTGATAAGCAAAAGGAAGTGAACACAGGTCATTTCAAGTCCACCACCCGTGGTAACCACCATCCACACTAATCTTTTGACTGACATATCATTTAACAAAAAAAAAAAAGACTTGACATCCATTTTCTCATGTACCACTCAAAATAACATTGAAGGTAAGCACATTTGTTACTCGCATTGTGTAGCCAAGGAAATTAAAGTTCATTCGGTTGAAGTACTTACCTGGGTCACCCCCTGTTGTCACAGTCTGTGGGCGCTGGGTAGCTACCTCGAGAGATCCACATTTTGTTCCTGTATGGGTCTGCACGTGACAGTAACTGGAATTTCAGGCAGATGAGCTGAGGCAGCTTTGAGCAAGGAGTCCAAGGGTTCGGGCCACTGTTGACCACTGCCTGCCCCTATAAATATATAACCACTCAAGGGAGTTGCATAAATATTCTGGTCTTCTCATCAGAAAAAATCAGCACAGAGGAAAGCGTATATTTACCTTGGAACAGAACCATGACCATGGACAGCTCTGCCCCTTCTGCCCTTTTTAATCCAAGCAATGTTTGTGAAGAGCACAGATGTGACCCTGAAGGTTCTTGACAAACCAGCACTGCCCAGACGACCGTGTAAATGATTCCCTGGAGACCTTATCAAATTGCTGATTGTGTTTCAGGAGGTCTTGGACAGGACAGGGCCTGGAATTCTGTCTTTTTTTTTTTTTTTTTTTTTTTGAGACAGAGTTTCGCTCTTGCTGCCCAGGCTGGAGTGCAGTGTTGCAATCTCGGCTCACTGCAACCTCCACGTCTCAGGTTCAAGCGATTCTCCTGCCTCAGCCTCCCAAGTAGCTGGGACTACAGGTGCATGCCACCATTCCCAGCTAATTTTTGTATTTTTAGTAGAGACAGGGTTTCACCATGTTGGCCAGGCTGGTCTCCATTTCTTTTTTTTTTTCTTTTTGAGATGGAGTCTTGTTCTGTCTCCCAGGCTGGAGTGCAGTGGTGCGATCTTGGCTCACCGCAACCTCTGTCTCCTGGGTTCAAGCAATTCTCCTGCCTCAGCCTCCCAAGTAGCTAGGACTACAAGTGTGTGCCACCATGCCCAACTAATTTTTTTGTATTTTCAGTAGAGATGGGATTTCACTATGTTGCTCAGGTTGGCCTCGAACTCTTAACCTCAAATGATCCACCTGCCTTGGCCTCCCAAACTGTTGGGATTACAGGCATGAGCCACCGCGTCCAGCCGGAATTCTGTATTTTTAACCGAACTCCCAAATGACACGGATGCTGTCAGTCTTGAAGAGAACAGAATAGTCAGGTGGTAAGAAACCCTCCTCCAGGGCACCATGGCTCTCAGGCTAAGGCCAAGGGCTTTTTCTGTGGTTTCCATGGCTTGATGAGAGGCCCCGCACCACTCTCCACCCTCCTCCTTCACTCTCGTTACTGAACAGTCCCTTGATCAACAAAAGGCCCATTTCCAGCAAACATGAAGCACTCCTATAATTATTAAGAAGAAGATAAATAGTTCAATAGAAAAGTGATTGAGAAACTTGAATAGGTACTTGACAAAAGATATCCAATGGCCAGTAAATATTTGAAAAGATGCTCAACCTCATTAGTGCAGTCATTCATCACCTAACGAAGGGGATACATTCTGAGAAACGCATCCTTAGGCAATTTCATCATTGCACAAACATCACAGAGTGTATTTACACAAACCTAGGTGGTCTGGCCTATTCCATGCCTAGGCTACGTGGTATGGCCCATTGCTCCCAGGCTACAGGCCTGTACAGCACGCGCTTGTACCGAATATTGCAGGCAACTGTAACACAATGGTAAGTATTTGTGTCTCTAAACATCTCTAAATATAGAAAAGGGACAGTAAAAATATGATATAAAAGATTAAAATGGGCTGGGCAAGGTGGCTTACACCTGTAACCCCAGGACTTTGGGAGGTCGAGGCTGGCGGATCACCTGAGGTCAGGAGTTTGAGACAAACCTGGCCAACATGATGAAACCCTGTCTGTACTAAAATAAAAAATTAGCCGGGTGTGGTAGCGCATGTCTGTAATCCCAGCTACTTGGGAGGCTGAGGCAGGAGAATCACTTGAACCCAGGAGGCAGAGGTTGCAGTGAGCTGAGATCGTACCACTGCACTCCAGCTCGGGTGACAGAGTGAGACTCAATCTCAGAAAGAAAAAAAACTGCATTATAATTTTATGGGAGCACTATTGTATATGCAGTTCATCTTTGACCAAAATGTCGTTATGCAGTGTGTGACTGTAATTTGTGGGTTTTTTTTTTTTTTTTTTTTTTTTGCTTAAAGACCAGTGTGATAGTATGTAATTTACAATTAGGCAAGTGCAAATTAAAAGCGCAATGATAGACACGCCCTTCCCAGGCTGTGAAGCGTCATCACATGGTGAAGACCTGCCCTCTGCACACCAGGGAGACCCCAGACCTTCCAGGCCAGTGTCTGACAGCACTCACAGGCCTAACTCTTTGTCAAAGTCCTACAGAGCCCTAAGATCTCATTGCAATGAAAAATGCACTTACATCATCAGCTCCCAGGCCAAACAACCCGGAGGAGTCTGAAAGGGGAAAAGGGGATGTGTTGCGGGAAGTCAGGGACCCTGAACGAAGGGACCGGCTGAAGCCGCGGCAGAACATAAATTGTGAAGATTTCATGGACATTTATTAGTTCCCCAAATTAATACTTTTATAATTTATTATGCCTGTCTTTACTGTAATCTCTGAACATAAATTGTGAAGATTTCATGGACACTTATCACTTCCCCAATGAATATCCTTGTGATTTCCTATGCCTGTCTTTACTTCAATCTCTTAATCCCGAAATCTTCTTTGTAAGCTGAGGAGGATGAATGTCGCCTCATAGACCAGTATGAACTGCACTAATTGTTTGTAGAGCATGTGTGTTTGAGCAATATGAAATCTGGGCATCTTAAAAAAAGACCAGGATAACAGCGATGTTCAGGGAACAAGAGTGGTAACTTTGAACTGGCCGTCAGTGAGCCAGACGGAACAGAGCTATATTCCTCCTCTTTCATAAGCAAATAGGAGAAATATCGCCGAATTCTTTTTCTCAGCAAGGAACATCCCTGAGAAAGAGAATGCGCCCTGAAGGTAGGCTTATAGACGGCCCCTTTTTAAGGCGACCCGTCTTTTATGGTCAAAGCCGAAGCCGATGGGATGAAATAAGCCCCGGTCTCCTACAGTGCTCCCAGGCTTATCAGGTGGACAAAAATTCCCACCTAATAAATTTTGGTCAGACAGGCTATCTGCTCTCAAACCCTGTTTCCTGATAAGATGTTATCAATGACAATGCGTGCCCGAAACTTCATTAGCAATTTTAATTTCACCTCATCCCGTGGTCCTGTGATCTCGCCCTGCCTCTACTTGCTTTGTGATATTTTATTACCTTGTGAAGTATGTGATCTCTGTGACCCACACCCTATTCGTGCACTCCCTCCCCTTTTGAAAATCGCTAATAAAAACTTGCTGGTTGCTCGGGGAGCATCACGGATCCTGCCGACATGTGATGTCTCCCCCAGACACCCAGCTTTACATTTATCTCTCTTGTGCTCTTTCCCTTTATTTCTCAACCCAGCTGAGACACTTGGGAAATAGAAAAGAACCCACGTTAAACATTGGGGGCGGGTTCTCCCGATAGGTAGTGATGCCCAGGAGAAACCCACGGAGTTGCATCACCTGGGGGTGCTGGCCCATCCTCAGCGGGGTTTCTTTACTGAGACCCTCTCTGGGCTGGAGATGCTCATGTCCAAACTGGGACCTGCAGGTGCCTCTCCAGAGGCTTCAAAGTCTCCTTGAAGAGGCCGGGCGCAGTGGCTCACACCTGTAATCTCAGCACTTGGGGAGACGGAAACAGGCACATCACTTGACATCAGGAGTTCAAGACCAGTCTGGCTAACATGGTGAAATCCCGTTTCTACCAAAAATACAGAAATTAGCTGGGCATGGTGGTGCAAGCCTGTAGTCCCAGCTAATCAGGAAGCTGAGGCAGGAGAATCACTTGAACCTGGGAGGTGGAGGTTTCACTGAGCCAAGATCACGCCACTGCACTCCAGTCTGGGTGACAAAGTGAATGAGACTCTCTCTCTCAGGAAAAAAAAAAAAAAATTAGCCGGGCGCGGTGGCGGGTGCCTGTAGTCCCAGCTGCTGGGGAGGCTGAGGCAGGAGAATGGCGTGAACCCGGGAGGCAGAGCTTGCAGTGAGCTGAGGTTGCGCCACTGCACTCCAGCTTGGGTGACACAGCGAGACTCCGTCTCAAAAAAAAAAAAAAAAAAAAAGTCTGGAAGCAAGCAGCAACAAAACTGCGGAGCTTTGATGACCCCAGAATTTGAGATGGTTGGTAATTGTTCTCAGAACATGAAACCCAGAAAATAAGTTGGAACATCGATAAGGCTTTATAACCTCCTGTATAAATTTCCCTTATCTGGCTGGGCACGGTGGCTCACACCTGTAATCCCAGCACTTTGGGAGGCCGAGATAGGTGGATCACCTGAGGTCGGGAGTTCAAGACCAGCCTGGCCAACATGGTGAAACCTCACCTCTACTAAAAATACAAAAATCAGCTGGGCGTGGTGGTGGGCTCCTGTAATCCAGTTACTAGGGAGGCTGAGGCAGGAGGATCACTTGAACCTGGGAGGTGGAGGTTGCAGTGAGGTGAGATCATGCCACTGCATCCCAGCCTGGGTAACAAAGCGAGACCCTGCCTCAATAAATAAGTAAATAACTACATTTCTCATATCTTCATCATACGCTGGAATTTGAAATCTATATTATCCAGAGTGTGCACTCCAACCATGAGTCATGCTTGTGGTTGGAGAATCCTGCAGTTCTGCTGGAGCAGGAAATGTGGTATTTTGCTTCTGCACAACTAGTCATTTATATTGCCAGACTCAAGATACCTACACATGACTCGATCATTGACATTCTACATGAATTCTTGAAAAGTCCCCATTCTTTGCTCATCTTTTCCCTCTACGGACAACATAATATGCTGGGAAGGGCTTTTCAGGTAGGCTTACTGGGGTCTGAATCCTGTATTGCAGGGCAAGTTTTCACCTCTAAGCCTCAGCTTCTCCATCTGTAAAATGGAGCTAACCCTACCTGCCTTTATGATATCTCATAATCCTCACAAATAACCTTGCATGTAAAAGGCCTCAGATCTATGTAAGTGCTTTGCAATATTCATTTTCTTCCAGCTTCTCGTTTGTTTTGAGACAAGGTCTCCCTCTATCGCCCAGGCTGGAGTACAGTGGTGCGATCTTGGTTCACTGCAGCCTCAACCTCCCAAACTCAAGTGACCCTCCTGCCTCAGCCTCCCAGGTAGCTGGGACCACAGGCGTGCACCACCACCCTCAGCTAATTTTTGTATTTTTTTGTACGTATTAGAAAAACATCAAAGTTCAACCATGAATCCAGCACATTATCAAATGAATAGACAACAATTCTACCAACAAACTTAAGAAAATATCATTATCTATGAAATTCAAGTACTACTGCCTGAAGGGCATTTACAGAACTCTCACCTCAAGGTTTCCCTGCAAAACAAGGTGAAATGCATACTCAAGCCTCTTTAAGTATGAGCCACTGATAAAAACAATATACTTGCAACTTGTGTAACATTTCATACATTTTTTTCAAGCACTGCACAATAACTAATTCACATCAGGCTTTCCAAATTAGAAAAGCTTCACTTATAGAACTTCTTTCCAGTGGGAGTTTTCACATACTTCAAGCAAATGTTAAAACTGAAAGTATTCTTGCAGTTTCTAAACTATTAAGAGTTTTAATCCTGTGCACGTTCTTGTATTTACAAGGTCCAGCCAGCTACAGTGTGCATTTTCATATGTCCTTGAGTGGGTATGAGAGAAATGAAGCATTCCCATGTTCTGGACATTCATAGGGTTTTTCTCAGGAATGAGCTGATGTCTTCAAATGGGACTAACACAACTGAAGGCCTTACCACAAATTTAGATTCAAAAGGCTTTTCTCCACTCTGAGTCCTCCCAAATCTTCAAAAACAGGAAAATCTGAAGACTTGACCACATTTCCTACATTCTTAAGGTTTCTCTGCAGTGTGAGCTCTTTCGTGTTTATGAGGGAATGGGAAAGAGTAAATGTTTTAGCACATTTCTTACATTCAAGGGGCTTTATTTATTTATTTATTTTTGAGATGGAGTCTCACTCGTCGCCAGGCTGGAGTGCAGTGGCACAATCTCGGCTCACTGCAACTTCCGCCTCCTGGGTTCAAGTGATTCTCCTGCCTCAGCCTCCTGAGTAGCTGGGATTACAAGCATATGCTACCACACCCAGCTAATCTACGTATTTTTAGTAGAGACAAGGTTTCACCATGTTGGCCAGGATGGTCTCGATCTCCTGACCTTGTGATCCGCATGCACAGGGCTTCCCCACAACCCCCCGTGGCTTTTTATGTCCTTGAAAAAGAACTAAGACAACTGAAATGTGCCACCATGCCCAGCTAATTATTTTCTTTTTTTTTTTTTTTTTTTCAGACAGAGTCTCGCTCTGTCGCCCAGGCTGCAGTGCAGTGGTGCAATCTCGGCTCACTGCAAGCTCCGCCTCCCGGGTTCCCGCCATTCTCCTGCCTCAGCCTCCCGAGTAGCTGGCATGAGCCACCACACTCGGCATTATTTTATTTTTTGTAGAGACGGGGTTTCACCATGTTGCCCAGGTTGTTTCACATTGTTTTAATCCAGGCTGGTTATGAACTCTTGGGCTCAATACACACACACCTTGGCCTCCCAAAGTGCTGGGATTATAGGCTGAGTCACTACACCCAGCCTCTATATCATGACTTCTTTCATGGCGAGTAAGGTGACTGGAACAAGTGTAGGCTTTACCGCATCTCTTACATTCATAGGGTTTTTCTCCAGTATGAATTCGTTCGTGGAGGTGAAGGGAACTGACGCGACTGAAGACTTGGTCACACTGTTTACATTCATAGGGTCTCTCTCCAGTATGAACGCTTCCATGGTCATGAAGGGAAGTGGAACAGCTGAAGGCTTCATCACATTTGGTACATTTATAGGGTCTTTCTCCAGTGTGAGTCCTTTCACGCGTCTTAAAAGAACAAGAAAATCTGAATGTTTTCCCACATTCCTTACATTCGTAGGGTTTCTCTCCAGTGTGAGTTCGTTCATGTATTAGACAAGAACTGGAAACAGTGAACGCTTTACCACATTGTTTACATTGATAGGGTTTTTCTCCTGTGTGAGTTCTCTGATGTCTTTCAACTGAATTGAGAAAATGAAAAGCTTTCCTACATAGCGTACATTTATAAGCTGGATTTCCACTGTGCATTACCACATGTCTTCTGACACCTGGAACAGAAATGAAGAATTTCTCACACTGTTCCCATTTATATGGCTTCTCTCCGTATGGTTTGTATCCTGAGTGAACCAGGATGTGCCTATTAAGGCCTATTAAGGAGGGAATGACGTACAAAGACTTTTCCACAAATACTGCATTTACATTGTTTTCATCCAGTAGAAATGTTCTCATTCAGATCAAGATTTGGAATTTGGCTGACAACTTATCCATACTGACTACCTTCTTTGCTTTCACACAATCTCTGTACCACATGATTTCTATAAAAAAATGACAAGCACATTATTATTGGTTTAATAACTTTCTACTTATTAATAGGTCTTGGACTTACACTGCTACCAATACCAGGGAAAACGCATTTTTTTTTTTCCCATGACTGAATTATTTGAAAGCAAATGGGTTACTACTGAAAACACAGCTACCACCTGCATGGCTATGACCAAAATAGTAACATTCATATACACTCTTGTAGTACTATTTTCAAGTAAACTGTTTTCCAAACACTGACTGCTACACTGAAGTACGTTACATTTTGGGTGAAATTTTTCTAAAAAGAAAGAAATTTCAAGTGACCCTTACTTGTTTTGATTGCTTGTTTTTAAGTTCATGACATGCTAAGATTCCTTCAGAGGACTTTATTTCCTCTTCTCAGTGCAAATTATCTTATATCTTTCCCAGGTTTTTCGAAGTGATCTACAATATTCTGGTCTTTCCATTTGTTTCCTAAACTGCAGACCCACAAAATTATCATGAATTATTACAAGCTATAGAAACATTACTAGATTTCATGTTCATTGTACACCGTGCCCATGCCTGATTTATTCACCAAATCATTCCCTTGCCACATTCCAAATCACAAATAGCACTGATGATAGGGAAATACTTCTGTAATTAAGTGAAATGTGTTGTCATTCTCACCTACAGAAGCCAGGTTCCTGCAGGTTTCCTGCATCACTTCTCTGCAGAGATTCTTCTGAGAAGAATCTAGCAAAGCCCATTCCTCCTGGGAAAAGTTCACAGCCACATCCGCAAAAGCCACGGAGTCCTAGAACATTCCACACATGTGGATAGAAGGATGGGTGAGACTGACAGCACTGGGAATCTATACTCAATTCATAAGCTGTTTACATGATTCTAAAATTTCCAAGCATTTATTCTATGACTTGATTGTCACAACTCTTACTCTGTTCACACATACTCCCTCCCACACAGCAGTACTAATGCTAGAATTGAACTATTCAAAAAGGCAACAGCAAAGGAGAAACAACCATCTCATTAGAGAATCCAGGGAGTAAGATGTGCTGCTAGGAGTTACCTTTTAACTTCACTTTGTACATTTCTAGTATCTGTCATAATAAAGTCCTACCTGATGTGCATAAGGGAGTTAATATTATCAGTCCTGAGACTACTTGTTCTTAAAAATGCCTGCTCCCAAAGTTCAATCTTTGTTTGTATTAGTAACTTACATTTTGAAAGGGATTCCACCAACCTAGGTGATAAGAACGACTCACTGTCTCTAAATGGCTTACGCAATATATTTGCCAAAACTACTTCTGCTGAAGGTCTATTATTTTGTGTCACTGCAGTGGTGCTTAGGGAACTAGACACCAAAACACAGTCTGAAAGTAAGTGTTCAGTGAATTTCCCTGGTAGACAATATTGTACATGTGCTGTCACTTGTTAACTGGGGAGTTGAACCCATTCCATGTGATTACACCAAAAGAGAATAGGCTTATTAAATTTAATTGAGTAGTAAATAAAACAAATAATTGATATTTAACAATACTAATACAACAATTTTTTCAATTTCTATTGCACAATGTCAAGGCAGAAAGGAATAAAAGGAAATATGACACATGTTTTTTAAAATGACATTAATGTCACCACTTCCAGATGCTATTCCTATGAAATCACATAAATTCCCAAATCAGGTTTTTTTAGGCAAGAAAAACTACTTTTTCATATGTAGTAAAAATGACAAATGTCTAATGATTTTTAGTCGTCTAAAAAAAGAGTGATGGCTTGTCTAACATACTTCTAAGATTTTCAAATGAAAATATTCAGGACAGCACAGTATTAGCAGAGATGAGCAAGCAGACCAAGGGAAAAAAAAGTCTTAATGACCCAGCATTTATATGGAAAGTTGAGGAATGATAGAGTAGGCACTGTAGAATAGAAAAAGAAATCACATGCACTTTAAAATATGAGGCAAACCAGGCTGGCATCTACTTGGGAAAATGCATTGCATCCTTCTCTACTCTATGAACAATAGTCAACTTATTATATATCAAATATGAAAGATAAAACCAGAACACTTTCAGAAGTCACAGGAAGTTTTTTTTTATCAAGGATTAGGCAGAATTTTTTTTTTATGTAAGAAAAAAGTGATAAAGGAACAGACAAACTCAAACATATTAAAATTTAGGGAATAAAAAGAAAATAGAGTGGGCCGGGCGTGGTGGCTCACGCCTATAATCCCAGCACCTTGGGAGGCTGAGGCAGGGGATCACCTGAGGTCAGGAGGTTGAGACCAGCCTGGCCAACATGGCAAAACCCCGTCTTTTTGTTGTTTGTTTGTCTGTTTTTTGAGACGGAGTCTCGCGTTGCCGCTTGGGCTGGGGTGCAGTGGCAAGATCTTGGCTCACTGCAACCTCCACCTCCTGGGTTCAAGCAATTCTCTTGCCTCAACCTCCCGAGTAGCTGGGATTACAGGTGCCTGCCACCACGCTCAGCTAATTTTTTTGTATTTTTAGTAGAGACAGGGTTTCACCATGTTGGCCAGGCTGGTCTGGAACTCCTGACCTCGTGATGCGCCCACCTTGGCCTCCCAAAGTGCTGGGATTACAGGCATGAGCCACCCTGCCAGGCCTAAAACCCCGTGTTTACTAAAAATACAAAAATTAGCTGGGTGTGGTGGTGGGTGCCTATAATCCCAGATACGCGGGAGGCTGACACAGGAGAATCACTTGAACCCGGGAGGCGGAGGTTGCAGTAAGCAAAGATGGCGCCACTGCACTCCAGCCGGGCTACAGAGCAAGACAGTGTCTACAAAAAACAAAAAACAACAAAAAAGACCCTCAGATATCCAGATAAGAGGATACAGATGTGTCCAGTGTCATAAATTCTTCACCATGCTACAAGAGGGGAACTGACATTTTGGTGAATCTTTGTAAATCATCAATTTATCTATCACACTTTTATTTCACCAGTAGCATTTACAAAGCTAAGTCCTACAATTCCATTTGAAATTACCCTTAAAAAGAACAGACCTTTAAAACTTACTACACTCACTCTGGGGAAGAAATAAATACGAATTTCTAGCAAATAAAATACATCCTTTTACCTTGCCTCTTTGGAAATAGTATTTTTACCTTTCAAGCTGTACTGACAAAATGTATCTTACAGTCAATGAAAAACTGAAAGGCCAATAAGCGGACAAGCCTTTTCAAGGTAACAAACTCAGGGAGAGGCAGTGCTGACTCCAACACAGACCTTTCTAAGTGTCACGGCAGGCCATTCTATTCCTCTTCCTCTGGACACACATCCTGTTCAGTAAAGTACTCAGTGACCTCCTAGGAGGCACTGGCACTGCTCTTTGTCCTCCTGTGTGCCTTTAAGTGCATTTTAATATTCAGGTTCTTGCACATCCTCTCTGGGGCGGGTTTTCCTTGTCCTTTGGGACAATTTTTCTCTCTTCACAAGTCTGAGACTATCTAGAGAGCAGAAATCATTTCTGCCTTTTCCTCTCAGTATCAGCATCCCATTGGCAGACCATCAATGTGTCTCCGAGGAATAAAAACTCCAGCTGGAGCAACAGTTTTAATGACCTAACTTTCATGACATTACATTGTATTGTCCATTAATTTTAATATCCTAAAATTTTAATGACCCTAAGGGGTCACCATTTTAGATGAAACTATACCAGGAGATTCCTCTAAGGCCAAGAGCATCCAGCTGCTCCCCTGAGAGACTCTACCCCCTATCTCAGGCTGTCCCTGGCGATGAGATGACCCCGGGGCTGATACTCACTAGACCCTCCAATAGACATGGCCACTGTGGGTATCCTGGGTCATCCCCAGACAGTTCTAAAATACCAGGACTAGGAAAAGACAGGAGGGTGGCTGAGGACACAACACCCTGTAAAGTTTTCACCGGGGGACCTCAACCTAAAGACATTTTGGTAATATGTACACTTAGGAAAGATGAAGAGAGGCACAAAGATTTTTTTTTTACAGTAGAGTGTCAGATGATTTATTCCCTGCTTTCCTCTCATGTAAAATGTTTGGAAACAGAAACATTTTGGCCAAGGTGGCTCACGCCTGTAATCCCAGCGCTTTAGGAGGCCTAGACGGGCGATCAATTAAGGTCAGGAGTTCGAGATCAACCTAGCCAACATGGCAAAACCCTGTCTCTACCAAAAATACAAAAATTAGCTGGACGTGGTGGTGGGCGCCTGTAAGCTCAGCTACTTGGGAGGCTGAGGCAGAAGAATCGCTTGAACCCGGGAGTCAGAGGTTGCAGTGAGCTGAGACTGCACCATTGCACTCCAGCCTGACGACAGGGCAAGACTCTGTCTCAAAAAATATATATATATAAAATACATATGTTATATATACTATACAATATAAGATATTATATTATTATATATTATATAAAATATATGTATTGTATAATATATAATATATATTTTATATATATATGGTTTGCTTCCTCATTAACCTTATTAAAGCCTCTCATTTAGCCTCTCATTAGCTTCCTCATTAACCTTATCAAAGCCTCTCATTTACGCCCCTCCTGTGGACCCCAAACCACAAACCATGACTGCGGTACCCGGTTTATGATTCGCCGTTTGCTCAAACACACCGTTTAACGTTTTAACAAAACCTCAGGTTAATTTCAAGGGGAGAAAGGTAGGACTGGAAGCTCCATGAACCACAGCTCCTCCCACGCTGGAATCCCGCACACCGAGTCGGGGCTCTCCCGGATCACCCTCTGGTGGTCACCGCACTACCTGGGTGGGGGAGGCGCGGGGTTCCCGAGAGGGCTCCGGCCGGCCGAAGTGGCGCCCACAGGTACAGACCGGACGCAGGGGTCCCGCTGCCCGCCCCGCCCGGCTCTGCACAGAAGGGGACTGAGGCCCGGCTGCGCCCGGCGACTCGGTCCGCAGGTTCCGCAGCCGATGGCTGGTTCCAGGAGGTTTCAACTAGCCTTCTTCCCCACTTCGGGAAGCCAGGCGCAGTCCACTCACCATTCCTCTGCTTCCCGGGTGTCCTGGCGTCAGCTAGGGATGTCCCAATACCCGCAGGTCACAGGGTGGCAGAGGCTGCTGCAGAGCCACCTGGGCCTCCCAGAGTCAAGAAGTAGCAGCGGTGACTAACAGGAAGAGCCTACTGTGGCGAAAGCGAGACAAAGCGCCCGCCAGCCAGAGCCCGGAAGCCGCCCTCTCCTTTCCGGCGGCGCGCCTGATTGAAGGGTCCCCACCCCAGCGCGCCTGATTGTACGGGGCTTCAGGCCCCGCCCCCTCAGGCCCCGCCCCCTCAGGCCCTGAGTGACAGGAGATTGCATTCTCACGTGAGGCTGGATGAGGCCAGAATGACCGTTTTGGCCTAGCAGTTTGTAGGGGGTGCGTACTTCCTGCGCTGGGATCTGACCATGCAAGGAGGACATTCATATTTAACCTTGTATACAAGGTTATAGCTATTTGTGCATTTTATATATATATATATACACACATATAAAATTGCAAGCAATGTAATGACAATTCTGTAACTGCCCAGTGGGTTCACCTTGCCCGCTACCTAGACAGATCCAATTTCTCAAGACGGAGAAATAGCAATAGAGAAAGAGTAATTCACGCAAGAGTCGGCTGTGCGGGAGACCGGAGTATTTTATTATTTTATTTTATTTTATTTTATTTTATTTTATTTTTCTGAAACGGAGTCTTGCTCTGTCGCCCAGGCTGGAGTGCAGCCTCGGGGTTTTATGATTATTCAAATCAGTCTCCCTAAGCATTTGGGGATACGAGTATTTAGCAAGTTTATTTTGCCAAGGTTGGGGATACTTGTGCATGACACAGCCTCAGGATGTCCTGATGACAGTTGCCCAAGGTGGTCAGAGCACAGCTTGGTTTTGCTGGAGATAAATGCTCGGTGCCGCAAAGTGAAACAAGCACTCAAGCGAAAGTTTTCTCAGCAACGCAATTTACTTCTGCGGAAGCCTGCTGCTCGCATCCATCACAATCGCAAGAGCACACTGAACAAAGGAAAGCAGGGGTTTTTATTCCTAACGCAATCCCTACCTCTGGCATGGGCTGGGGCCAGACCTCAAGATCTAAACTGACCCGTTTGGCTATTTGTGAATATTTTCCCAAATAAGGAAGGGGAAAGGGGGATGTGAGTTACAACGGTGGGACGTGTGGTTTCGAAGGGAGAAATGGGTGCAGAGCAGGTAACCAAGGGAACAGATGTGAATTATTGATTAGAACTGACTGGAAGGTTGTTTACAGTAACCAAGGGCAAGCAGGCATGGAGAACAAGAAAGTTGAGTTCCAGAACAAAAAACAAGAACGTTAACATGCCAAACCCTGGAAGCGAAACTGACTGTATCTGACAGTTTTATACATTTTAGGGAGACAGAAGACATCAATCAACATATGTAAGAGGAACATTGGTTTGATCCGGTACAACCTGAAGCAAAAGTGGGTCAACTCGAAGCCAGGAGGGGGCTTCCAGGTCACAGATAGGTGAGAGACGAACGGTTGCATTCTTCCGAGTTTCTGATGAGCCTTTCCAAAGGAGGCAATAAGATATGCATTCTTCTCAGTGAGCAGGGGATGACTTTGAATACAATGGGAGGCAGGTTTGCCCTAAGCAGTTCCCAGATTGACTTTTCCCTTTATCTTAGTGATTTGGGGGTCCCAAAATATTTTCCTTTCCAATTTCCCCCTTTTGTTTTAAAAATATTTTGGAGAAAGCGTTTTAGAAGAAAATCAGTCTCTGGTGCCAGGTTTTGTCTGATTTCTCATGGAGTAGCTGGGATTACAGGCGCGCGACACCACACCTGGCTATATTTTTTTTGGTAGAAACAGGGGTCTCCCTCGTTTGCCCAGGCTGCTCTCTGGTGCCCAACGCGGGGCTCCCCATTATCTCTACAAATAATCCAGTGAAGGAACACTAGAGCGTGGAAAGCGGAGGACGACCGACAAAGGACTCCTGAGTAGGTTTTCACTTCAAGCTCTAGGCTGAGTAGGGCGCTCAGAGAATTCCAGGGAAACCTGGGGAAAATATGGGTCAGGCTGAGAGTAAGTTCGCTAATTACTTAAGCTTTGTGCAGCAGTTACTGCGCCGCGAAGGGGTAATTGTGAGTACCCAAAATCTCACATCTTTGTTCCATCTGGTAGACAAGTATTCTCCTTGGTTCCCGGAATATGGAACCATGAATGTAAAAGATTGGGATAAGGTCGGATCAGACTTAAAACCAGCACAAGAGGGCCGCGGTATTCCCGTCTCTGCTTGGTCTGTGTGGTCTGCAATTAAAACGGCACTGGAGCCCTTCCACACTGAGGAGAAGGAGGAGTTTCAGGATGATATAGGAAAGTTGAATAATCAGGAGTCTAATTATCAGCAAAGTGAACCATGACAGTCTAGTTTTAAAAAGGGCGAGAAACCGGAAGGTATGTATGCTAATCTCCAAAAATTTATAAAAGAAACCGTGCCACCTACCGCGCCTTTAGGGGAAGGTCTGGAATGGCCACCCCCAGGTCAGCCTTGGGAATTTTTGGAAGGGGAGACTGAGACGCGCCTTGGGGCTCCCATTGTTGCAGGCGCCGCCAGTAACTATGGCGAAGGGAAACTTCTGGCTTCTCCAACAGCCAATTAGGATGAGGGAATGATCCAGGCCTGCCCACCTGTTAATTATGGTAGAGGAATGCTACGAGCCGGTCCAAATACAAATGATGGCACGGGGACAATCCAGGCATCCATTCGCCAGGCACAAGAAATGGGGGATTTGAATGCTTGGCAGTTTCTGGTAATTATTTCGCCAGCTGAGGAGCCCAGAGAACTTGCTCAAGCATGCTGGGAGCCGTTTCCTTTTAAAATATTAAAAGACTTAAAGCAAGCAATTGGACAATATGGGCCAAATTCTCCTTACGTTCATTCCTTGTTACAATGTGTGGCTTATAACAGACGTTGAATACCTACGGATTGGCACTAGCCCGATCCACCCTGTCCCCCTCTGAATTTCTCCAATTTAAAACCTGGTGGACGGATGAAGCAACAAATCAGGCACACAGAAATGCTCAAGCCCAACATCCCGTTAATATCACATCTGATCAACTGCTTGGAATCGGACAGGCATGGGGTACTCTAAATTAACAGATGGTAATGGGTGATGAGGCTGTTGATCAGCTCAGAACTATATGCCCAAGACCGTGGGAAAAAATTCACGACCCTGCTACTGCTTATTCTTCTTTTCACACAGTTCAACAGTGTCCAGGGGAGCCTTATCCAGATTCTATCGCCTGTTTGCAGGATGCGGCTCAAAAGGCTATTTCCGATTCTCATGCCAAGAAAGTGATCGTTCAGCTGCTTGCTCATGAAAATGCTAATACAGAATGTCGGGCAGCAATTAGATCTGTTAAGGGAAAGGCAGATCTAAATGAGGAAAAAACTTTAAGTGAATACATTAAAGCCTGCGATGGCATTGGGGGACACTTATATAAGGCCAGCCTCCTTATATAAGGCCAGGGGGAGAGAGGAGGATCCTATTACTCCCCATATCGCAGTGGGTGCCTCACCCCCCTGCGATGTGGATCCTAACAGCAAGGGGGAGAGAGGGGGTTGCTATTACTCCCCATTACGATGTGGATCGTAATAATTACTCCCCCCTGCAATGTGTATCCATTATTAGCAGTCTCTTTTGTTCAGGATATTAGGAACAATTTCACAGGTTGTGTTTACACAGCCTGCAATAGGAGAACGAACACCATCCTCTGCACCTCCGGATATTAGGAAGCGTATCACACAATGGGTGTACACTTTTTGGGAGATTTGGGGTAATGTGGTCCTGTGTTTCCCTGAATATTCGGAGACATATCACAGGGCGGCTGTACACCCACTACTCTCTTGGCAGGAACATCATACTTTACCTACTGGAAATTAGGAGCAATATCACAGACTGGGTGTCAAGCCACTGTCATATTGGAAGTAATATCATGCTCTCCCCCCACAAGTTATGAGGAACAATATCACAGGGGGGTGTGTACCTTCTCCGGTAGTGGCAGTAGTATCATCATCTCTTCCTTTAGATGACAGGAACAGTATCACAGGGTGGGGGTACACCCCGTGTATTTTTGGAAGCAATGTCATTCTCTCTTCCTCTAGGTTTTACGATTCATATCACAGGCGGGGTGTACACCCCTTGTTATATTGGATGGAATCTCATCCTCTTTCAACCTGTATCTTTACAACAATATCCCATGGGGACTGTATATCACTTCAATATTGGTAGTAATACCATCTTATCCTTTCCTGGATATCAGAAACAATATCACAGAAGAGGTGTACACCCCTTGCAATATGGGTAGTAATATCACCTCTCCCCTGTGGTTATTAAGGACAAAATCCCAGGGTGGCTATACGGTTCCTACTTTATTGGGAGTAGTATCATCCACTCACCCCCTGGATATCAGGAACCATATCACAGAAGAGGTGTCCACCCCCTTTGATATTGTCAGCAATGTCATCTTCTCGCCTAGATATTAGGAACGATACCCCGGGGTTGGGGGCCGTGTACACCCACTGTGATATCGCAAGTAAAATCAGCCTCTTTCCCCCTGGATATTAGGAACTGTATCACAGGTGTGTGTGCACCTTCTGGGATATTGGGAGTACTATCAGCCTCCATCCCGCTGCATATTAGGAACAATATACGTGAGGCAGGGTGGTTACATCCCCTGCGATATTGAGAGCAATATTCTTCCCTTGTCCCTGTACAGTAGGAACTATATCACAGGGGTCTGTACAACTTCTGCGATATTGGGATTAATGTTATCCTCTCCCCCACTGAATGTCAAAAATAATATCACAGAAGGGTGTACACCCCCTGCGATATGGCCAGTAATATCATCATCTCTACCTTCGGATACTAGGAACAACATCACAAAGGGTGTGTACCCTCCCCTGTGATATTGGGCATAATGTTATCCTCTCTTCCCTTGGATATTAGGAACAATATCCGTCATGGTGGGAGGTGGAGTACATTAAGAACAATATCACTGGGTGGGTGTACACCCCCTATTGGGTGTAGTATCATCCTCTCTTCCCTAGGATATTAAGAACAGTATCACAGGAGGGGTGTACAGCCACAGCCCCTGCGTTATTGGGAGTCATAGCATCTTCTCCTCCTCTTGATAGAAGGAACAATATCCCAGGGTGGGTGTACATCCCCTGCGATATTGGGCGTGATGTCATCGTCTCCCAATGTGGATATTGGGCATAGTATCACAGGGGGGTGTACACCTTCTTCGATATTGGGAGTAATATCATCCTCTGCCCTCAGGATTGTAGGCAAAATATCGAAGGGGTTTTACAACTCGTGCACTATGGGCAGTAATATCATCCTCTCCCCACCTCAATGTTAGGAAGTATATCACAGGCGGCTGTATTACTCCCAATATCACAGAGAGTGAACAACCCTTCTGCGATATTGTTGCTAATATCCGGAGGGGGAGAGGATGATATTACTTTCAAAATCGCAGGCTGTGTACACCCACCCTGTGATACTGTTCCCAAAATCCAGGAAAGGAGAGGACAGTATTACTTTCCATAGAGTAGGAGCTGTACACCCACTCTGGGATTTTGTTCCTAATATCAAGGTGTGGAGAGCGTAATATCATTCCCAATATGGCAGGGGGTGTACATCCCCCCCGAGATATTGTTCTTGCCATTCAAAACAGGAGAGGATAACATGACTCCAGATATCGAAGAAAGTGTAAACCCCCATGTGATATTCTTTCTCATATCCAGAAAGGAAGAAGAGGATATTAATCCCCATATCGCAGGAGGTGTACACCCACTCTGATCTTTTTCCAAATATGCAGAGGGGGAAGAGGATAATCCTATTCCCAGTATCGCAGCAAGGGTTGTACACCCTCGTGTGAGATGGTCCTTCATACTATTCCAAGGCGGAGGAGATGATACGACTACATATATGGCAGAAAGTGTACACCCCCCAGGGATATTGTTCCCATGATCCTGGAGGGAAGAGGATGATATTACTTTAAAGATCACAGAAGGTGTACACGCCCCCAGTGATCTAGTTTCTAATTTTGACGTGGGAGAGGAGGATATGACACCCCATTTCGTAGGGAGTAGAAACACTCCTGGGATACTGCTCTTAATATTCAGGGAGGAAGAGGATGATATGACTCCCAATAAGGACGGGTGTACACCCTCAGAGGGTTCATAATTTCCAGACGGGGAGATGATATTACTCACAACACTATAAACAGGCTGTGAGTCCACCATGGACCGTAATAGCCAGGAGGGGAGAGGGGGTGGCTATGACTCCCCACATCGCGGGGAGTACACCCCCTGCAGTACAAGGAATAATATTATCTTCTCTTCCTTTACCCCTTGAGAACAATATCACATGGCGGGGGGTACACCCCCTGCACTATTGGGAGTAATATCATTCTCTCTTATTCTGGATAGTAGGAAAAATATCACAGGCGGGATGGACAACCCCTGTGATATTGAGAGTAATATCATCCTCTCCCAACGTGGATATTAGGAACCATATCACAGGGGGCGTGTACACTTCTTCGATATTAGTAGCGACATCATCCTCTCCTCCCTGGGTATAAGAAACAATGTGACAGGCGGGGTGGACACCCTCCGCGACTTGGAGAGTACTATCCCTCCCTGGATATTAGGATCCATGGTGGACACACAGCGTGTTTACGATTTTGTGAGTAATATCATCTCCCCCTCTAGACATTACGAACAGTATCAAAGACGGGTGTACACCCTCTGCAATATAGGGAGGAATATCATCATCCTCTCCCCCCCCCCGGATATTAGGAACAATATCAAAGGAGTGTTTATAACCTCTGCGATATTGGGAGTAATATCATCCTCTCCCACGTGGAAATTAGGAACAGTATCACCAGGGGTGTATACACCCCCTGCCATTTCGAAAGTAGTATCATCCTCTTCCCTCCCGGATCATGGGAACAACATCACTGTGGGGTGTACACTTTCTGCGATATTGGGAGTAACATCGTCTTCTCTGCCTTGGAATATTAAGGACAATATTGTGTGGGGGCGTGTACATCTTCTGCAATATTGGGAATAATATTATCCTCTCTTCCCCTGCATATGAGGAAAGATATCACAGAGTTTGTGTTCACCTCCTGCGATAGGGGGATTAACACCATCTTCTCCCCTTCCGGATATCAGGAAGAGTATCACATGGGGATGTACACCATCTGCGATACTGGGAGTAATATCAAACTCTTGGCCTTGGAATATTAAGAAGAATGTCACAGGGTGGATGTACACCCTCTGCCATATTGGGAGTAATATCAGCCTCTCCCCTCCATGGATATGAGGAACAATATCCCAGGCTGTGTGTACGCTTCCTGCTGTACGGAGTGTAATATCACCCTCTCCCTTCCAGGATATTAATAACAATATCACAGGGCCGGTGAACACAGCCTGCGAATTATTATCATCCTCTCCCCCTCCGGATAGTAGGAACAATATTACAGAAGAGCTGTACCCTCCTTGCGATATTGGGAGTCATAGAATAGGCTTCTTCCGGGAATATTAGGAGCAATATTACTGGGTGGCTGTCCAGTCATCGTGATGTTGGGAGTCATGTCGTACTCTACCCCCCGGGATGTTAGGATCAGGGTCACAGGGTGAGTGTACACTGACCGCGATATTAAAACTAAAATCATCCTCTCCGTCCCTGGATAGTAGGAACAATGTCACAAGTAAGTGTAATGACATTATTAATTATTAAACATCAATGATCGATTTTAATAATTATCAATGATAATATTAATTAATAGTATGACATCATTAATTATTGATAATTATTTTAAAGATATGATTATGCACGCTTAAAATTAATTATTAATATTAATGTCATTTAACAATATTATTAGTTCTTAATATTATTGTTTTATTACTAACATCACTTAGTGTTGATTTAAGTAACAATAATTGCTGATATCATTATTTTATTATTAATAGTGATATTACTATTATTAATACTAATCGTTAACATTTTTAACCAGTATTAATTTTTACTATCTTCATTGTGATTATTAATATCGATTATTACTATTAATTTTATATTTATTAATGTTAATAATTAATAGACTTGTTCCTGATATCCGGGGGGGAGAGGATGATATGACTCCCAATATCGCTGAAAGTGTACACCCCTGTATGTTGTTATTCCTAGTAGCCAGGGGGTAGAGGATGACATTCTTGAAACTATCACAGTGGGTGTACATCCCTTCGGTCGTCTGGTTCCTTATATCCTGGGTGGGAGAGGATGATATGACTTCCAATATCGCAGGGGGCATAGACCTCTCCCGTGATATGTTTCCTAATATCCAGGGGGCGAGAGGATGATATTAGTCTCAATATCATCCTCTTTCGCAGGAGGTGTACACTCCCTAGTGATATTGTTCCTAATATCCAGGGACAGAGAGGATGATATCACTACCAATAGAGCAGGGGGTGTACACCCCTTCTGTGACATTGTTCCTCATAGCCAGTGGGGGAGAGGAAGATATTACCCCCAATATCGCAGGGGGTGTACACCCCCTTGTGATATTGTTCCTTATATCCTGGGAGGGAGACGATGATACTGGTGGCAATATCGCAGGGGGTGTACGCACCCACTGTGATATTGTTCCGAATATCCAGAGGGGGAGAAAATGGTATGACTCCCAATATTGCAGGGGGTGTACATCCTCCTGTGATATTGTTTCTTACATTCAGGGGGAGAGGATGATATTACTCCCAATATCGCAGGGGTTGTACACACCTCCTGCGATATTGTTCCTAATATCCCAAAGGGGAGAGCATAATATTACTGTCAATACCGCAGGGGGTGTGCACCTCCTTTGTAATATTGTTCTTAATATCCATGATGGGAGAGGATGATATTACTCCCAAGATTGCAAGAAGTGTACACTGGGGTTTCACGGAAGCAAATCTCACCATGGGAACTTGTACTACCTTGAGCATTCAGACACTGCTTGCTCGTGTGTTATCAGCTCGTTTTTATTTTTAAAAGATGGAGTCTCACTCTGTTACCCAGGCTGGAATGTAGCGATGAGATCATGGCTCACTGCAGCCTCGAATTCCTGGGCTCAAACGATCCTCCTGCCTCAGTCTCCCCAGTAGCTGGAACTACAGAGGAGTGCCACCACACCCTCCATCAACTCTTCATTGTTGCTGTAGGCCACGTGGCTCCACCTTCACTTCCTCCCACCTCAAACACTTGACCCCTCTGTCTGTAATGCAGTGCACTGTGTAGTAAGAGGGAGTCTTTACCTCCTTAATTTATTAGAATCCTCGGACATGGGCTGTCTCTAAGCTGCTGTTCTAAAAATGAGCCAACAATGGCCTGGGCCTATGGACCCATGGGGTTGTTTATTTCTTCACTACAGATTCACATCTGTTAGCTCAAAAGCCCACTGCTACCAAATTCAAATTTGTACACATCCAGTTATTGTAAAAAATAGTCCCAACAATTAAACTATTAGCCATTTAGAGCTTGCCTGCTTTGCATGCCCTGTGAAACCTCACAGGACAAGTGTTATCTATGGATGAGCTGGAGCCTCAAAATTCTAAGGCCCTCAAGCTGCTGCCACCCTTGGGAGCTCTCTGACCCGAGACCCTGTGAGACACCACTAGACAAGTAAGCCCCTCTTCCCTCCACTTCTCCTCCCGAGTTCCCTTCCACTCCTCACTTCCCCTTCTAGCCATAAACCTCTACAGAACAAATACTCAAGTCATTTAACAAAATCCAAATAAAAACTTCCATTAAGCTAGAAATATGAGCAATAATTATCACATCAAAGCCAACTCTCAGAAACCAACAGCAAAATCATACTTTGTTAAAAATAAAATCAGATCAAATTTAAGAATTTTTAAGGTGATTGTGCATGCAAAAGAATAATTTGTGAACATGGTAAGAAGCAGCCCAGCAGTTACTGTGCAGCTTACAAAGCAAGAATGAGGAGGCACCTTCACCTCTGTCTTGCAAACAGAGCTGCACAAGCTTATTTGTATCAGCTTCATGTTTCCAGGTTGGCAAGGAAGAAAAGCTTAATTTTTATTTGTGGGTAGAGCCAGCATTTGAGGGGAAATCAGGATCAATTTAGTTTCAGTTACATGGCCATAGCTAGTCGGTTCAGGGCCTCTTTCCCTCCCTTCCTTCCTTCCTTCTTTCCTTCCTTCCTTCCTTCCTTCCTTCCTTCCTTCCTTCCTTCCTTCTTTCTTTCTCTCTTTCTCTCTTCCTTTCTTTCTTCTTTCTTTCGACAGGGTATCATACTCCAGGCTGGAGTGCAATGGCGCGATCTCAGCTCACTGCAACCTCTTCCTCCAGGGTTCCAGTGATTCTCATGCCTCAGCCTCCTGAGTATGTGGGATTACAGGCTCACACCACCACACAAGGCTAATTCTTTTGTACTTTTTGTAGAGAAGGGGTTTCACCATGTTGGCCAAGTGATCCACCCACCTCGGCCTCCAGAAGTGCTGGGATTACAGGCCTGAGCCACCACACCTGGCCATCTATTTTCTTATTTCTTTTTAACAATTGCCCAATTCGGGTCATTCTCTCAGTCAGACTCAGAGTGTGACCCACTGCTTAGCGCTACACTCGGTTTCCACATGACTTGGTCTCCATGCTGTCTGAAGATCATGAAGCCGAGTTTCAGTAGGTTTTTTCTTTTTTTGACAATTCCAATTGAAGCAGTTTTTGTTGCTCCATCCTCCTGAGATCACGTGATGAGTCAGTGGCTGCTGACAAGCATTGAAGACTCCTGAGAGAAGCAACAGATAGGAAATGTTATTATAGGACTAATGAGAGGATAATGCCGAGAGTTTGGAAAGTACCCTGAAACTAGGGTCCCCAAAAGCCAAGATTTAATCTCTTGATTTAACTAGATCAGTTGATGATGTTTTCCACATCTGCTGGAGAACCTGGACCTGGCCTTTTATACCTCTAAAGATCCAAGATGTGGGCATCTATTCCTGTCGTACTCACATAGAAATAGCATTTGTTTTTTCTTCTTCTGGTGTGGCAGTTTCAATCTGATGGGTTTTCCTGGTTTGCAGCTTGGATGTCTCTGGTGATATCATCAGGTTTCTGGTGAACTTTCTGTGTGGCCAACACAGCCTCAGGCACCAAGGTTGTCCAGGTATAACCTGTTGTAGCAATTTCTCTGAAGTCTCTATCAAGTCATCCAGCTCCCATTCGCAGGGCTGTAAGGCTTAAGAACAACTCCAGTTTAATGGGTTCAACAGTGTGAATTAAAAGTTATCAGACACCTACACTTGAGTCTTTTTTTATGAATCTCTTGAAATTTTGTGTCATAGCGATTTGCAAGTGCTTTCAGGAAAGCATCAGAGTAAATGATAACCGCCTGGTGGATGACAAAAAAAAATTAAAATGGCCATGGTTAAGGAACTCATGAGAGTTCATTTGAATTTTCATAAGAAAATTTAGTTATTCATGTGATATATGACATTTTAAAATAACAACTGGAATCATAGCTGATAACATTATCCCAGGACACATCAGATTTTAGAAATTTCATACAATTTCTGGAACACTTACATTAATAACATATATCTATACAAACATAACATGATACTATGTAACAAATAGCACCCTTCCTTATTTGATAACATAAAACATAAAAGTATAAAATACCAGGAGAAAATGTAAGACATTTTTATAATGTAAAAAATAAATGACAAGGGAAGTTAAATGGCAAATGACTGACTGAAGAATATATTTGCAGTACATGTGACAGACCACGGGTTAATATGCAAGAGTGTCTACAAATTAAGAAAAAAGTATAGGCAGACAGAAAGAAAATGGACCACAGATCTGAAAAGGTGTGAGGTATGGTAGGGCAAGGCCAGGCTTGCTGCACTGAAACCTCAAGTGGGTGCGATGGTACAGTAAGTAGTGGGATGTGGTGGGATGTACCTGTGATATAGAAGCATTCCCTTACATGTCACAGGAATGAATCTTTTTTTTTTTTTTTTTTTTGAGACAGAGTCTCGCTCTGTCACTCAGGCTGGAGTGCAGTGACGTGATCTTGTCTCACTGCACCCTCCGCCTCCCGGGTTCAAGTGATTCTCCTGCTTTAGCCACACCACCACACTTGACTAATATTTTTATATTTTTGGTAGAGATGGGGTTTCACCATGTTGGTCAGGCTGGTCGTGAACTCTTGAGCTCAAGAGATCCACCCCCCTCAGCCTCCCAAAGTGCTGGGATGACAGGTGTGAGCCACCGCTCCCGGCCCAAGAATGAATCTTGAATGCCGATCAACCCTTGACTCCAAACTAAAATACTGTAAAAGCCACAAGTTCTGGCTTGCTCTTATCGCCTCTGAAATAATGCATTCCTCACTCCATGGGGGCTGCCGAGAGCACCATACTTCAGGCAACCTCCTCAGGAAACCAAGAGAGATAGGCAAGCTACATCCCCTTCCTGGCATCCTTGATTTTGCCAAGTACAAATGCAGGCAATGACATCAAATGTTTCACCTCTCAGATGGCAAAAATGCAAATGATTGAGTACCTCGAATTTTGATGACAGTGTACTGCAAAAGGTCTGTCCACACACTACTGGTAGAAATAAGAATCTGGCAATATCTATAGACATTTTGAATGTGAATACTCTGTCAGCAGAATGGCAACTGGATTAGCTTGAGAAACTAAAGACTAACACATCTATGTCCTTTTCAGCCCAATTAGACAGAATCGAGTCATTTTACCTTAGGGACTGCACTAAGAGTAGCAGTTACAGGATTTATTGCTAATGACTTACGGAGCTCCAAATGACAATGCTTACAAATCTATAGATTCTTGAAGGGAAAGGAGCACTGTACAGCTAACATTAAAGTCACGATGTGTGCAGGGCACGGTGGTGCACGCTTGTAATCCCAGCACTTTGGGGGGCTGAGGTGGGAGGATTGCTTGAGACCAGGAGTTCGAGACCAGTCTGAGCAACACAATGAGATTCCCATCGCTACAAAAAATTTAAAAATTAACTAGGCCTGGGCTGGGTGCAGTGGCTTACGCCTGTAATTCCAGCATTTTAGGAGGCTGAGGCAAGTGGATCACCTGAGGTCAGGAGTTTGAGACCAGCCTGGCCAATGTGGTGAAACCCCATCTCTACTAAAAATACCAAAAATTAGCTGGGTGTGGTGGTGCGCACCTGTAATCACAGCTACTCGGGAGGCTGAGGCAGGAGAATTGCTTGAACCCAGGAGGCAGAGGTTGCCGAGAGCTGAAATCATGCCATTGCACTCCAGCTTGGGTGACAGAGCAAGACTCTGTCCCGCGAAAAAAACAAACAACAACAACAAAAACTAGGTGTGGTGGCACACACCTGTAGTCCTGGCTACCCAGGAGGCTGAGGTGGGAGGACGCTTAAACCTAAGAGTTGGAGGCTTCAATGAGATATGATCAAGCCACTGGACTCCACTGTGCAACAGAGACAAAAAAGAAGAAGAAGAAAGAAGAAAGAAGAAGAGGAAGAGGAAGAGGAGGAAGAGGAAGAGGAAGAAGAAGAAGAAAGAAGAAGGAGAAGAAGAAGGAAGAAGAAGAAGAGGGAGAAGAGGGAGAAGGAGAAGGAGAAGAAGAAAGAAGAAGAAGGAGAAGAAGAAGAAGAAGAAGAAGAAGAAGAAGAAGAAGAAGAAGAAGAAGAAGAAGAAGAAGAAGAAAGGGGAAGAAGAGAATCACAGCTATGGCTGAATCACAGCTAGTCATGGCAAAATGCACTTCCTCTTTCAGAACCCTTTACAGAACGCTTGGCAGGTGCACAGAGCACCACAGAACCAAGGGGCCCAAAAGAGAGTCTCGGCTGGGGTTTTTTATGTTTCACGGGTCACATACAGAAATTCCTGTTACATAACTAGCTTCTGCAGCACATCTCTCTGGGGGTCTCACCAGGAGCAAATCAGTCTCACTGTTATCAATAAACAATGCTGACAAGTTGGTACAAACCACGCCAAACTCCTTCTTGGCCTCCTGCCTACAAAGCGACACTATTCATCGGCTTTCCTGCCTTGGCCATCATCCGTGCCAGGCAGGAAGTTTAGTACAACCACTCAGTTTCATTCTAGGCGTGCTGCAATTCACGCTCAGAGCACAGGAACTAAACAAGGAAGAGATGTGTTTATTGGGTTTTTGGGCAAAAGGAGGAAAGATAAATGCAACTGATTTATCCATTCCCACAGTTCCGCATCCCTCACTCCAAACGCAGAACTCACATCCCGGGCCTGCCCCCTCAGGATGGAGCTCTCGGGGTCATGAATTGGCTCTCGGGCCTCTATTTTTGCTAGTGTGGCTTGTTTTAACAGTTGACGACGTCATAGGCTCCAGGTTGGGGTACAAGCATCCTATAAATAAACCAGTGCGTTCCACAGACCCCCAGCCCCAGGCCAGCTCTTCTGCTGGTCATCTGCTACCTATCACACACGCACACTCTGTTTATATCTACCAGACACAGACCTGCCGAGGCTGTTCCATCAGGACAGGGGAATGGTGGATATCTTTTATACTTTGCCCATCATAATTACCTTCCTGGAAGTGTGGCTGCACCTCCTTTGCAGAGGAGAGTGCATGACTCAGTTGGCCTATCCCATGACTGCAGAGGATTGCAGAGGTTCACAAACCATTTGGGCCTAGCCACTTGGTAATTGAACTGTTTGGTAACCTAGGGACCAAACCATTTGGTAACCAAACCATTTGGTGACCTAGGGAAGCTGTAAAAAAAATTGCTGAAACACTAAGGGTCTCAGACACTAACTGGAGAACCTCTGCCATGCTGGTTGCTTTGGGCAGAGCCATTCCCAGGACTTCTGCGGGAGAAATAGGTAGGAAAGATGGATTCCCTTCCCTCTGGGCCTGTTAGTTTAAGGACAAGGTAAATCTAGATCTCTGATGGCCATCTTTTCCATGATGTACAAAGGTCATTCCTAGGAAAGGAACCCACGCGGACGAAAGCAGACCTGAGAGAGACAGGAGTCCTAGGCCAGGCGCGGTGGCTCACAACTGTAATCCTAGCACTTTGGGAGGCCAAGAGGGGCGGATCACTTGAGGTCAGGAGTTTGAGACCTGTCTGATTTTGTAAAAATACAAAATCAGCCAGATGTGGTGGCACTTGCCTGTAATCTCAGCTACTTGGGATGCCGAGGCAGGAATCACCTGAACCTGGGAGGTGCAGTTGCAATGAGCTGAGACTGAACCACTGCCCTTCAGCCTGGACAACAGAGTGAGACTCTGTCTCAAAAAAAAAAAGTCCTAGTATGTAGTTAAGCACCTGCAATCAACCTTACCTTAAGCAGGGCCATCGCTGGACTTTTCATTATATGACCTAATTCATGCCTGAACCAATCAGCAATCCTAGCTGCTAACAAAAGGGGACCCAAACTAGCTTAATCAGAAAAGCAATGTATTACCAAATATTAGGTATCTCAAAAGCTCTCTAGGAGAGAAGGAAAAATGGCCTGTATACAATTTGTGTCCATAAGCAACACCCCCAGAAACAGCACCCAAAATCACACTGAAAAGTGGTTTAGTGGGAAGCACTGCTAGACACAGACAGCTCTGACTTCAGCACCATTGTCACCAACGCGACCAATGCTGGACACACGACTACAGCCTCTTATGCTGTTGGCTCTGGAAACAGGATGTAACTGCTGCCATTATCCCCAGAATAGATTCCGGAGCAAGCTCATGATTTGAAGTCTAATATGGGTACAACTGTTTGGCTGCATCTCTGCATCAAGAGAGGCTGGGAATGAATATCTGATTTCTGTAGTCAGAGGCTATCGCCACATCCCACCAAGAGCTATAGAGCAGGGAGCGCCCCCAAATGGAGGCAAAGTGTTTACTGGGCAAAAAGAATCACCAAAGTCTACAAAGCCTTTAACTATCCAACGTCAGCGAGTGTACACGCGCGCACACACACACACACACACTCTTAAATAAACAAAACGAAGTAACAGAAAATAATATTTATAAACCCCTTTTAGCCCACATACACACAAAAATACTCTTTTCAAAACAGGATCAGGACACATCAGTTACTGCATCCAGCTCCAAGTCAGCTTCCAGTTCCATCCCAGGGCAGATCACCCATGTTTTCATTCTAGCATCTTGGAGGCTGAGAAAGGGAGTTTACCGATCAAGTGCTGGGTGGCTGTAATGGTTTATAAATGTCCACCAGAGTCCATGGCAGTTTCTCTCCTCCTCTCCTTCTCTCTCTCTCTGTCATTCCTTCTCTCTTTCTCTCTCTCATTCCTTCTCTTTCTCTCTTTCCTTCTCTCTCATTCCTTCTTTCTCTCTGTCATTCCTTCTCTCCTTCTCTCTCATTCCTTCTCTCCATTTCTCTCATTCCTTCTCTCCTTCTCTCTCTCCCTCATTCCTTCTCTCTCTCATTCCTTTTCTCCTTCTCTTTCTCATTCCTTCTCTCTTTCTCTCTCTCATTCCTTCTCTCCTCTTTCTCTCATTCTTTCTCTCCTCCTCTCTCACATTCCTTCTCTCTCTTTCTCTCTGTAATTCCTTCTTCTCTCTCTCTCATTCCTTCTCTCCTTCTTTCTCTCATTCCTTCTCTCCTTCTCTGTCTCTAATTCCTTCTCTTTCTGTCATTCCTTCTCTCCTTCTTTTTCTCTCATTCCTTCTCTCTCTCACTCCTTCTCTCCTCTCTTTCTCATTCCTTCTCTCCTCTCTCTCTCATCCCTTCTCTCTCTCTCTTATTCTTTCTCTTCTTCTCTCTCTCATCACTTCTCTCTGTCTCTCTCATTCCTTCTTCTCTCTTTTGCTCATCCCTTCTCCAATCTGCATATAAGTGGACCTAAACAGTTTAAACCCATGTTGTTCAAGGCTCAACTGTAATTTTACGTGTAGAAAATCCAAAATAATGTATGGGTAATTCATTAGATTATAATAAATTTAGTGAGGTCCCTGGATACGAGGTCAATATACAGACATGCATTGTATTTCTTCATACTAAAAGACAAACAATAATAAAGTAAAATAAATAATTTATGACATTAGAACACATCAAATACCTAAGAATATATCCAGCAAACAATTTTCAAGACACTCAAACTACAAGGCATTGTTAAAATAACTGAAAGACCTAAATAATTGGAGAGATACTATGAATCAAAAAATTCAATTTTGTCAGGAATTCAATTATTTTCAAACTGATCTATAGATTCAATAAAATAGTAGCAGATATTTTTATTGGAACATTGACAAGTTGATTCAATTTTAAAATTTATATGGAAATAAAAATGACCTAGAGTAACAGAAGAAATCTTGGTGAAGAACAAGTTGGAAAATTTACATTACAGGATCTAAAAGAGTCATTGTAAATCCACAGTAATTAAGAGTATGGTATTGCACAAGGCCAGACAAATAGACCAACGGAACAACACAGAGAATCCGGAAACAAACAGTATAAGTTCTGTTGGTCTATTTGTCTAACCTTGTGTTTGTACCATCACCTCATTTACAACAAAGGCACCCTGCAATGCAGTAGAAGAATGGTCTTTGCCACAAATAGTGATGATCAATTAGATATTCATATGCGAAAAAAGTGGATTTTTTTTGAGATAAGGTCTTGCTCTGTCTCCCAGGCTGGAGTGCAGTGGCATGATCTTGGCTCACTGTAACCTCCACCTCCCAGGTTCAAGTGATTCTCATGCCTCAGCCTCCTGAGTAGCTGGGATTATAGACACATGCCACCACACCTGGCTAATTTTTGTATTTTTAATAGAGATGGCGTTTCACCATGTTGACCAGCTGATCTTGAACTCCTGGCCTCATGTCATCCACCCACCTCAGCCTCCCAAAGTGTTGGGATTATAGGCATGAGCCACCGTGCCCTGCCAAAGAAAGTGAATCTTGATTCCTTCCTCACATCACACATAAAAATCAATTCCTGATGATGAAAGATTTAAAGGTTAAAAAAATAAAATAAAATCTGTAGAAAAAAATCAAAGGAGGATATGTGCACTATCAAGGGATACACAAATATTCTATACAGCATTAAAAGAACTGATGGAAGAAAACATTTATAACTCGGACTTCACTAACATGAAGAAATGTTGTACATTAAAATATACCAGTAAGAGCACACCCATGTTTATAGCAACGTTATTTACAATAGTCAAAAGGAGGAAGCAATCTAAGTGTCAGTGTGATAGAGACGCAGGAGATGGCCAAATGCCGAGGCAGATAGGGAAGGGTTCCTGGAGAAACTCTGACCCACCCCAGGTTACACCAGATGTAATCACCAAATGTTTACACCAGACCTTTTGTGCAGATAAGGGAACCTGCACAGGGGGCTTGCCTGGGCATACCCACAGCAGATCGGGGGCCCACATGCCCTGGGGGAATGGGGTGGAGCTACTGGAAATTCACACCTTATGCAGGGGAGGAGCCTGACCTTCAGTTTGTGTCTGGTGGCCCTGGTATTCAATTTGTGAAATGGAAATCTGCTTGCAGAGCCCCTCTCTTTGCTGAGAGCTTTCCTGTCACTGAATAAATTCTGCCCTCCTCACCCTTCAATGTGTCTGCGTGCATAATTTTTCTTGGTCGTGAGACAAAAACCTGGATTTAGCTGAACTAAGGAGCAAAAACCCTGCGTCACATGGATGAATAGATAAACAAACTGTGGTACAACAAAGATTGGTGCAAAAGTAATTGTGGTTTTCATTTAATTTTTAACTTTTAATTGCAAAAACCACAATTACCTTTGCACCGACCTAATATATACATCCAATATTAGTTAGCCTTGAGAAAGAAGGACATTCTGACACATGTTACAACATGGATGACCTTTGAAGACGTTATGCTAAGTGAAATAAGCCAGGCTAGGCACAGTGGCTCATGCCTGTAATCCCAGTACTTTGGGAGGCTGAGGCGGGTGGATCACTTAAGGTAAGAAGTTTGAGACCAGCCTGGCCAACATGGCGAAACCCCATCTCTACTAAAAATAGAGATGGGGTGTGGTGGCATGGACCTGTAATCCCAGCTACTCAGGAGGCTGAGGAGTATTGCTTGAACCCAGGAGACAGAGGTTGGAGTGAACCAAGATCATGGCATTGCACTCCAGCCTGGGTGGCAGAGTGAGACTCTGTCTCAAAAAAAAAAAAAAAAAGAAATCAATCACAAAACAAATACTGTATAATTGTACTCATATGTGATATTTAGAGTAATCAAATTCGTAGGAACAGAAAGTAGAATGATGATTGCCAGTGTATAAGGGAAGAGGGAGTGAGGTGCTATTGTTTAATAGGTAGAGAGTTTCAGTTTTGCAAGATGAAAAAGTTCTGGAGATAGATGGTAGGGATGGTTGCACAACAATGTGAATGTACCTAATGCCACTGAACTGTACACTTCATAATGGTTAAAATGGTAAATTTCATATTATATATATAGTACCAAAAATTTAAAAATACATATACCAGTTAGAGGGTATATATCAGTAAGAGACTATCAGTTTAGAGACCACCTTGAAATTGTTAGTGCCTCAAGCCACAGCCTGAGAGAAGATATTTATGATAAATATATTTGACAAAAGACTTAAATGTAAAAAAAAAAAAAGAAAGTCTTCAATCAATAAGAAAAATAACAGAATAAAAACGGGCAAAAGGCTTGGACAGGCATTTCACAAAAAAAGAGATTAAAGGGGTCAATAAGCACATGGATACTCAATATCATATGTCATCAAAGAGGCCAGTGCGGTGGCTCACACCTGTAATCTCAGCACTTTGGGAGGCCGAGGTGGATGGATCATGAGGTCAGGAGATCAAAACCATCCTGGCTAACATGGTGAAACCCCATCTCTACTAAAAATACAAAAAACTAGCCAGGCATGGTGGCCGGTGCCTGTAGTCCCAGCTACTAGGGATGCTGAGGCAGGAGAATCCTTGAACCCAGGAGGCAGAGGTTGCAGTGAGCTGAGATCGCGCCACTGCACTCCAATCTGGACGACAAGAGCTAAACTCCGTCTCAAAAACAAGCAAACGAACAGACATATGTCATCAAAGAAACATACATTCAAATCACAATCACAAAGATATCACTACTTGCTCAGCAAACTGGCTAAAATTTTTTAGTGACGATACCAATAGATGGTGAGGATGTGGAACAACGGGAACTCTAACCATTACTGGTGGGAATGAAAATAGATACAATCACTTCAGATGTGTTTTTTTTGTTTGTTTGTTTGTTTGTTTGTTTGTTTGTTTTTTGAGACGGAGTCTCGCTCTGTCGCCCTGGCTGGAGTGCAGTGGCCGGATCTCAGCTCACTGCAAGCTCCGCCTCCCGGGTTCCCGCCACCTCGCCCGGCTAAGTTTTTTTTGTATTTTTAGTAGAGACGGGGTTTTCACTGTGTTAGCCAGTATGGTCTCGATCTCCTGACCTCATGATCCGCCCGTCTCGGCCTCCCAAAGTGCTGGGATTACAGGCTTGAGCCACCGCGCCCGGCCAGATGTGTTTATTAAAGCTAAAATATGTACACTCTACAAACTGTGGTTCTACTACTTGCCATATGTCCGAGAGAAGTGAGTGTATAAACCTACCAAAACGTACTGTATTAATCTGTTCTAATGCTGCTAATAAAGACATACCTAAGACTAGGTAATTTATAAAGGAAAGAGGTTTAATGGACTCAGTTCCACATGACTGGGGAGGCCTCACAATCATGGTGGAAGATGAAGAAAGAGCAAAAGGGCTTCTTACATGGCAGCAGGCAAGAGAGCATGTGCAGGGAATTCCCATTTATAAAGCCATCAGATCTCATGAGACTTACTCACTACCACAAGAACGGTATGGGGGAAACTGCCCCTATGAGTCAATTACCTCCCACTGGGTCCCTCCCACGACGTGGGGATTATTACAGTTGAAGTTGAGATTTGGGTGGGGACACAGAACCAAACCATATCACGTACATTAACAAAGATGTACATAACAGCTTTATTTATAATAGTCTCAAGCATGTTTATCACCATTAGAATGAAGAAATACATTTTGGTATATAATGGAATTTCACTGCAGTAAAAAATAACTAAAGCTACACATAACCACACAGATGAATTTCACAGATATACCTTTGAGTACAAAAGAGGATATACTGTATGATTTTATTTATATGAATTTCAAGGACAAGGAAGACTAATCATGGTGACAAATCAGAAGAGTTGGATGTGGTAGGCAGAATATCAGTTTCCCAGAATGTCCCATCTTAATCTTTAGAAACTATAAATATGCTCTGTTACCTGGCAAGAGGGACTTTGCAGATGTAATTAAAGTTACTAATCAGTTGATGTTAAAAGAGAGAGATTATCGGAATGGGACTAATCTAATCATATGGGCCCTTAGAAGCCAAGAACATTCCCTGGCTGGAGGTAGACAGATGTGGCAGAAGAGGAAGTCAGAAGACTCAAAGTGTGGCAAGGACTTGAGTCATTGTTCTGGAAATCATGAGAGGTAGTGACTTCTACCAATGACATGAAGGCACCTAGAAGCAGTTTCTCCCTTGGGAGTATCCAGACAATAGCCCAGGCCATTCAACACTGACTTTGGCCCTATCAGAAGCTAAGACAAGGTTGGGCACAATGACTCATTCCTGTGATCCCACCACTTTGGGAGGCCAAGACAGAGGGATTGCTTGAGCCCAGGAGTTCAAAAAGAGCCTGGGCAATGTGGTGAGACCCCCATCTCAAAAAACAAAAAAGGCCAAGATAAGATTGGAAACCCAGTCGAGCTTTACCTAGACTTCTCACCTACAGAACTGTGAGGCAATAAATGTGTGTTGTTTTAAGCCACTACATTTGTGGTAATTCATTGCAGCATCCATAGAAAACATTTACAGTGAGTATGGACTGGATGGGAATAAAAGGGAGGTCTCTGGAGAGCTAGAAACATTCCGTATCTTCATCAAGTGGTAGTTACGTGGTGGATAAGTATGTAAACATTAATTAAACCGTACACTTCATATTTTAAAACCTAATTTTAAAATAAAAATGAGCAAATAAAAATAGAAAGTGAGCAAACAATTGATCATCCTTATATTGTTAAGTTACAGCTCTATCGCAGTATGCTCATAGAACGCAGCCTCTATAATTACTTTTTTAAAAATCTTATTGGGATTTTCTTTGTAGACTAGTGCTTGATATATTTTTACAAATGATCCCAAAGCATTTGAAAGAAACTTATTCTCTGCTTTTTAGGAGAAAATATATGGGTGTACATTAAGATTTTAAATTGTGTTATATAGGAGGAAACACTAATTTTGCTTTTTCTTGTTTCTATGTGGTGGAACTTTCATGAGAGCAAAGCTCCCAGCCTCCCGCAGGGTGGGGGCAAAATGTATCTGTTAATCTTTGAAGGAGTGGAGCCATGCATAGCTCAGTCCTTTTTTCTTCTCAACTTTCCTTAGGATCTACCTACCCACGGGAGAGCACGTATTTTGTTCTGTTCCTTTAAGCTGCAGGTGTCAGAGAGACAAGCCCTGTTGGAGAGGCACGCAGTTGTCCAGGGTGCCTGCTCGAGATGGAAAATGTGTCCAGCGGTGGGGTGAAATATTCATAAGCCCACATGGCTCAGAGAGAAGGAACCTCATTCTCTAACAGCTTCACCAGTAATTAAGGCGCTATTTCTATCTCCATCTGCCTAATTCTTGTGTCTATTTCTGGGTTGTTGCATGGGGCCAGAAACGTTGTACAAAGAGTGCAATTTAAGGGGCAAAATAATACCCAGAGATTGTGTTGCTCGAGCCTAAATTCCGGCCTTTGGCTTTGGGTTACAAAAGTCATGTGGGGTCAGGGACTTGCCACGCACAGAGCTGGGTAGCTTTATTCTCAAGAGTGGCTGCTGAAAATAGAGTCAGGGTTTTTTTGTTTGTTTGTTTGCTTTACCGGAATAGCTCCTAGTTGATGCTAACTTCTGTGGCCTTAACAAACAGGTGCAGTTGAGAGAATGAATCAATTACAGGAACGAAAAATTCTGTTTACAAATCTTTTAGGTATTGGTTGCTGAGGCTGGGGAACTTTTTTTTCTCCTTTTACAGAGTTTCTCAGCTCGCCACTTTTATTTTATTCTATTCTATTCTATTTATTTTATTTTATTTTATTTTGAGATGGAGTCTTGCTCTGTTGCCCAGGTTGGAGTACAGTGGCACAATCTTGGCTCACTGCAAACTCCACCTACCGGGTTCACACCATTCTCCTGCCTCAGCCACCCGAGTAGCTGGGACCACAGGCACCCACCACCACACCCAGATAATTTTTTGTATTTTTAGTAGAAATGGGGTTTCACTGTGTTAGCCAGGATGGTCTCGATCTCCTGACCTAGTGATCCGCCCACCTCGGCCTCCCAAAGTGCTGGGATTATAGGCGTGAGCCATCGCGCCCCGCTTCGGCATCTTTCAACTGCAACATAGGTTGTGTTTCACGTTTGTTGTAGGGAACTACTGTGGACAAGAACCAGCTTTAAATTGTTAGTGCCTCTTAAATGAGGAGGTGAAAAACTTGTATACTGAAAACTACACAATGTTGCTAAAAGAAATTAAAGAGGACATCAATAAATGGAAAGACATCCTGTGTTCATGGATTGGAAGACAATATTGTTTAGATGTTAATACTACCCAAAGAAATCAACAGATTCATTGTAAGCCCTATCAAAATCCCAACAACATTTTTTACAGAAGTAGAAAAATTCATCCTAAAATTTATATGGACTCTTAAGGGACTCTGAATAGCCATAACAATATTGAAAAAGAACAAAACAGGAGGGCTTGGCCAGGTGTGGTGGCTCACACCTGTAATCCCAGCACTTTGGGAAGCTGAGGCAGGTGGATCACTTGTGGTCAGGAGTTCAAGACCAGCCTGGCCAACATGGTGAAACCCCATCTCTACTAAAAATACAAAAATTAGCCAGGCGTGGCGGGGAACGCCTGTAATCCCAGCTACTCAGGAGGCTGAGACAGGAGATCACTTGAATCTGGGAGACGAAAGTTGCAGTGAGGCGAGATTGTGGCACTGCACTCCAACCTGGGTGACAGAGTGAGGCTCCATTTCAAAAAAAAAAAGGAAAAAACACCTGGGGTAAACTAAAGCATTGAACTGTAGAAAATACTGCAGAGGCCTCAAAAATAGTCAAACTCTGTAAAATATTTGAAGAGATTTATTCTGGGCCAAATATGAGTGACCATGGCCTGTGACACAGCCCTCAGGAGATCCTGAGAACTTGTGCCCAAGGTGGTAGGGGTGAAGCTTGGTTTTATACATTTTAGGGAGACACGAGACATCAGTCAAATACATTTAAGATATATATTGGTCCAGTCCGGAAAGTTGGTGTAGGATATAATAAATTCCTCTTCAAAAGTTTTAGCCTCGGCTGGGCGCGGTGGCTCAAGCCTGTAATCCCAGCACTTTGGGAGGCCGAGATGGGTGGATCATGAGGTCAGGAGATCGAGACCATCCTGGCTAACATGGTGAAACCTCGTCTCTACTAAAAAAAATACAAAAAACTAGCTGGGCGAGGTGGCGGGCGCCTGTAGTCCCAGCTACTCGGGAGGCTGAGGCAGGAGAATGGCTTAAACCCGGGAGGCGGAGCTTGCAGTGGGCTGAGATCCGGCCACTGCACTCCAGCCTGGGCGACAGAGCAAGACTCCGTCTCAAAAAAAAAAAAAAAAAAAGTTTTAGCCTCTTAACTTCCTTTAAAATTCAAGAGGGAGAAAATCGTTAAGTACAATGAGTTCTGAGATCCTCTCCAAAGAACCAATGTATCAGTATGTTCAGCTCCCCTGTTCTTTGTTCTCTATTTTAAAGTTTAACTTCCTCATTCTTTATGTCTCCTTGCCCCTACTTTCAATAAACAACCCCTTCCTAGCCTCTATCACCTGCTCTGTCCTTAGTCACCTGCTCTGTCCTTAGTCATCCTTAGTCACCTGCCCTGTAAGCATCCTTCCTGCCGAAAATACTTACCCCACCACTCTGGCTCTTACCCTTGCTCTCCTTAAAACAGTCAATTGGAATTAGCTTAGACTGTGTGGTCCAACCCTAGCCAATAGGGGAAAGACACAGCAGTAGGGACTAGCCTCTTTAGACATAAGACTCCTTTTCCTTCCCTTGTCCAGTGTGCTCTCGCCATTGCTCCATCTGCGAGATGCACCCTTCCATAGAAGTAAATTGCCTTGCTGAGAAAACTTTTGCCTGAGTGCTATTTTCACTTGGCGGCATGGAGCATTTACTTCCAACACTGGGACCACTTGTTGGGGAGGTGGGTGCTTCCAGTTTATATGGTTATAGGTAGATTTAAAAATTTTCTGATTGGCAATTGTTTGAAAGAATTATTAACAATAGGGCCAGGCCCAGTGACTCAGGCCTGTAATCCTAGCACTTTGGGAGGCTGAGGCGGACGGATCATGAGGTCAGGAGTTCGAGACCAGCATGACCAACATAGTGAAACCCCGTCTCTACTAAAAATACAAAAAGAAAAATTAACCAAGTGTGGTGGTGGGTACCTGTGGACCCAGCTACTCAGGAGGCTGAGGCGGGAGAACTGCTTGAACCCAGGAGGCAGAGGTTTCAGTGAGCTGAGATCATGCCATTGCACTCCAGCCCAGCCCAGGCAACAGTGTGAGACTCTGTCTCAGAGAAAAAAAAAAAAAAAAGAAGAAGTTGTGGAGACCAAAGCTTTATCTTGCAGATGAAGTCTCCAGATAGCAGACGTAAGTTCTCATTGATGTGAAATGCTGATTGGCTTTTCCTGAATTCCAAAAGAGAGGAGGGCATACTGAGGCATGTCCGAACTCCCGCTTCCCATCATGGCCTGAACTATTCTTTCAGGTTAAATGTAGAGGGCTCTGACCTGGAAGAAGAAGTCCATTCAGATGGTTGTTGGGGTGGGGGGCTTTGAATTTTATTTTGGTTTACAAAGGTCTCCCTCTGACCTTCTGCCACTGCCTCCTTCCCTTCCAAAGCAAAGAGAGGGGTTTTCTTTGAAATTCTCTTGTTTGATTAAGGGAAATTCTGTCCAGAAGGAATGCAATCGCTTTGGACCCCCCTCCCTGGAATCTACATCAACTAGAGAAGATTAACTCATATTGCAGGAGAGGAGAACAATGAAAAGCCACTCAAGACATCAACCTAGACAGACTTTTTGCCTATTTTTTCAACTACAGTAAGAACAGCAAAACAAAAAGTTACAGATCTGTAGGCAAATGAGAAAATTGGAAATTAGAAAGAAAACTCAGTGGGTTGCAGAAACATATGTTATAATGCATATTTTGTAATACAGCCTTGAGAAATGGTCCCCAGCAGGTAGTCTAATGACAATATTCTAATGACATAAAGCAAGTATTTCAACCCCCAAAGCAAGAAAAACACAGGAAGGAAATTCTATGCCAAAATACCAACAGTTGTCACTCTTAATTGTGCATTATTTCTTCCTATGTTTTAGTTTCCTGAATTAAAAAAACAAAACAAAACAAAACAAAAGAAAACTTGTCTATGCACTACTTTCAAAATAGCAGCTAAAGCATAGAAAATTTAAAAAATTGTTAAGATAGGTGAGCTGGGCAGCTAGGAGAACTCCTACAGGTTCTGAAGTCCTGAAGAAGCTTCAAGGATTTGAGTCTTGGGGGCAGGCAGAGGGGCTCTCTCCTTCCCGCTGGAATGTGGTTGAGCAGGTTCCAGTGACACCCTTTTTTGTGCAGACCCAGGATCCCAGCCAGGATTACTGCCAGGGTCGGGGAGGAAGAGAACACAGAGAGGCAACAAGAGGGTGAGTTGATATGGAAAAGAGAACACAAAATACATTTCTCCCAGGAATCCTCCCGTCTTATCTTTGGCTCTTACTATAGAAGCTGGCATAAAACAATACAGGTCTACTGAGGACTGACTGTGCATGCAGGCGAGTGAACGTGTTACTGGAAACAGGTCCCCATCCAGACCCCAAGAGAGGTTCTTGGATCTTGCACAAGAAAGGACTCAGGGCAAGTATGCAGAGTAAAGTGAAAGCAAGTTTATTAGGAAAGTAAAGGAATAAAAGAATGGACCAGGTGCAGTGGCTCATGCCTGTAATTCCAGCACTTTGGGAGGCTGAGGTAGGTGGATCATGAGGTCAGGAGTTTCAGACCAGCCTGGCCAACATGGTGAAACCCCATCTCTACTAAAAATACAAAAATCAGCTGGGTGTGGTGGCACGTGCCTATAATTCCAGCTACTAGGGAGGGTGAGGCAGGAGAATCACTTGAACCTGGGAGGCAGAGGTTGCAGTGAACCAAGATGGTGCCACTGCACTCCAGCCTGGGCAACAGAGCAAGACTCCATCTCAGAAAAAAAAAAGAATAGCTACTCCATAGACAGAGCAGCCCCAAGGGCTACTGGTGGTTGCCCATTTTTATGGTTATTTCTTAATTATATGCTAAACAAGGGGTGGATTATTCAAGCCTCCCCTTTTTAGACCATAGAGGGTAACTTGCTGATGTTCCCATGGCATCTGTAAACTGTCATGGCTCTGATGAGAGTGGAGCAGTGAGGATGAAGAGATGTCATTCTCATCGCCATCTTGGTTTTGGTGGGTTTTAGCTGGTTTCTTTATTGCAACCTATTTTATCCTCAAGGTATTATGACCTGCATCTTGTACCAACCTCCTGTCTCATCCTGTGACTTAGAATGCCTAACTCTCTGGGAATGCAGCCCAGGAGGTCTCAGCCTTATTTTACCCAGACTCTGTTCCAGATGGAGTTGCTCTGGTTTAAACACCTCTGACATTTCTTCCCTCCCTTTTATAAGAGAACCCTTAAACATAAGGGTTGCAGAGCGACCAAGATTCATCTTCTGTAACTTCTTCAGACTGAATAGGGTGATGATATTCCTGCCTAACTATAAGAGTCTCTTGTGTTTAGGGTATAGAGGAGCTCAGTCAGAAAGTATCAGTATAGTAATGGCCATTCATAACTCCAAGTTTTGACAAGAGGTGATACCTGGAAGATTAATAAGTGTTTAATTTAAGAAATCGTTGAGCAAGCATATCCTTATTCCTACACAGAAAGAGTACAATAGCAATATATTCCACAACAGTAAAGCAAAATAAGTAAAATTATTCCAAGTAAACTAAATTAGAAGGCTTTCCAAGAACTGGGCAACTGTTGGAGCCAAGCTGACGTGGGATCGATAGTTGAGTCCGATGTGCTCAGAATTAGAATATTGATTCACATTTTTACATTACCCATCTGTCTTGTTTCTTTTAAGCTGCAGTCAGGAATGGTTGGTTTACAGGAATAAGCAGGGTTAGCCTAAATTGCAGAAACAAACTTAAAAACAACTGATGAGACTAGAATTTAATAACAAGTGTACCACAGTTTTTGAAACATAATATTTCTCTCTCCAGTTTCCCATTTTTACTAAAGACAAATTATGGCAACACCAATTTACCTTTTCATACTTGACCTAATTGTTTGTCTAAAGTGCTTCAAGAATAATTATTTTTTACATAAGCTCTTTGTAAATTGGCTTTGATGGAACTCTGTTCCATAGAAGGAATTTTAGATAGGACTTTTATTAGAGCCGAGCCTTGCCATGGGTTTGTATCCTCAAATACCTATGAATTGAGTAAATTCCTCTCCTCCTGAGGTTCCAAGATAACTTGGGGCCCCCGGGCCTGATAGAAAGTGACATTCTTTACTTACCACCAATCAGAAACCCTATACAGGGACTGTGGAGGCAAGATATGAGGCCAGTTTTCCCAAGGGACTTTTATTGGCTTTACAGTTAAGTTTGATTCCTTAAAGGAAAGCACAATATTCCAGTCAAGGCCTTGGTAAAATAATCAGTTTTTCCAATTGTGCCCTGTTACAAAAGAAAACAGATTCTAATTGCACTTATGCAAATAACTATACTGCCATAAGTTAAGAATACTCGCAACTAGTTTTCAAATTCTGGAGAAATCATGTAGAGAGAAACAAATATGCTCCAAATTTTGTTCACAGAAGTACACTTTACTCAATTGTTAAAAGCTGTAAATAGCTCAAAAGAAAAGTTTCCTTGTCTCTGAAAAACAAAAAAAAGATCAGCAACATTTTAAGCAAAGTTAAAAACAAAAGATTACTTCAGACTTCTATTAGTTTACTCCATGCAGTTAACTTCTGTTCTGTTTGATAGCTATGAACATTTCAGCTCTCCATGAGAGTTCTGAAAGTTTTTTCTCTATTCTGATGTCACATTTCCAAAGTTATCAGAATCCTACACTCAAGAACACCTGTTAGAGTTTTATAGTTGATTATAAATCACCTTTTAAAGAGGGTTAAAACAAGACAACAATTGTTTGTAGGTGAAGAAACATCTTAGGACAACCACAGTCAAAAACATGATAGACAAAGAAATTTGGTTACCTCTGTGGCATACAATTATTTTATATAACAATTATAATTATTAATAACATACTCTAAGTCATATCATAATTATAGGAGTTTTTCTTAAAAATAATTTTGGAAGGCCAGGTGCGGTGGCTCAAGCCTGTAATCCCAGCACTTTGGGAGGCCGAGGCAGGTGGATCACAAGGTCAGGAGATCAAGACCACGGTGAAACCCCGTCTCTACTAAAAATACAAAAAATTAGCCAGGCGCGGTGGCAGGCGCCTGTAGTCCCAGCTACTCAGGAGGCTGAGGCAGGAGAATGGCGTGAACCCGGGAGGCGGAGCTTGCAGTGAGCCGAGATTGCGCCACTGCACTCCAGCCTGGGCGACAGCACAAGACTCCGTCTCAAAAAAAAAAAAAAAAAAAAAAAAAAATTTGGAATACATACCAGTAACATTTATACAAATATAGCCCAAAGAAAACCAAACACCATTTCATATTTGATGATGCTTCCTGTATGACTTTTATACTAAATAAGCCAAATGTCACTGTCGCATTAGTGCATTATTGATGTCAAACCCAGTTCTTAATAAAACCTTATAGACATATCTACCCAATTTTAATGTTTGACCATAAGGTAAGGTTCTCATAAACTTTTTATAACCCTTTACAAATGTGTGTTAAAGAGTAGGTCATAAGCAGGGTTTTGCTCTAACAAAAACCTGTTGTGCTTTTATTCCAATGTTTAATTTATGGAAAAACTGAATAATGCCTCTTTAACTTTAGCCAATATATTCACACACAAAATCTCTTACAATTAATTTTTTTAATAAAACTTCCACAACTTTCTTAAAAACCTTCAGCTTTATTCTATCTAACTTAAAACAATCCTCTAACCCTTTAGGGGAAGAAAAGAAAATTCACGGCTGGGTGCGGTGGCTCACGCCTGTAATCCCAGCACTTTGGGAGGCTGAGGCAGGTGGATCATGAGGTCAGGAGATCAAGACCATCCTGGCTAACATTGTGAAACCCCATCTCTACTAAAAAATACAAAAAATTAGCCAGGTGTGGTGGTGGGTGCCTGTAGCCCCAGCTACTCGGGAGGCTGAGGCAGGAGAATGGCGTGAACCTGGGAGGCAGAGCTTGCAGTGAGCTGAGATTGTGCCACTGCACTCCAGCCTGGGCGACAAAGCGAGACTCCATCTCAAAAAGAAAAAAAATTTCACTTTGCTAACCTTACAGGTGGAACTGTTTCTTTAGTAGTCTTAATTACATGTTACAATGTTAACTCTTAGCAACTTTTACTTTTGGTGAAAAACCTGGTTAGTAAGTGATATTAATTATGTACCAGGTGTGGAGCCTAGGCCACCAGAGGGTCTGACTATTTCCAACATAGCTAGGGGGCATGGCTAACTCCACATGTCCCAGGCCTTATCTAGAATATAATACTCCAAAATAAATTGAACAATTTTTAAAAGCCAAAGAAGCAGTTTATGACTTTACTACATTTAGTAAACCTAATATCTGACCTGCATAATTTAGACCAAATATTTACATTTTTGAAAATATTTTTATTTCACTAATAGTCTTTAAAACTGTCTTCGTTTCCCAAAGGTTACTTAAGTTACATGAACTAAATAAAAGGCATTATACTTTTTAATTTTCTGACAAAATATTTGATTTAAGCTCTTATTATTAAACAAAATTAATCAAAGCTCTTTCATATATAAATATCACACACAGAACCTATATAAATACACAGACAGACAGAAGATAAAAGACTCATTCCTTAAGCCAGGAATTGGACTCTGAATCCAGGTCACTATTGTGAAAAAAGAAATCACAGCCACGTGGTTATAAGGTCAAGTTCCCAAGGACATACAGGACAAGGAAAAAACCTCATTCAATTTTTTTCAGGGACCCGCAGAAAAGTTCGTAATTTTCCAGTTTGCTGGGCCATCTGAAAACAGGCTTACAAGTGTCCTAAGCCCACGTTTTATCCTAAGGTACCCCTCTTGGTGACAGAACAATACAGAAAGACTCACAAAACACACCAGATTCACTACAGTTTAAGATTAGCCTCGTGAATCCTTTTTTCCATTAATCAAAACTTTATAGGAGATAAACAGTGATTTTTTTTTTTTTTTTTTTTTTTTTTTGAGACGGAGTCTCGCTCTGTCGCCCAGGCTGGAGTGCAGTGGCCGGATCTCAGCTCACTGCAAGCTCCGCCTCCCGGGTTCACGCCATTCTCCTGCCTCAGCCTCCCGAGTAGCTGGGACTACAGGCGCCCGCCACCTCGCCCGGCTAGTTTTTTGTATTTTTTAGTGGAGACGGGGTTTCACCATGTTAGCCCATGTTGGGATGGTCTCGATCTCCTGACCTCGTGATCCGCCCATCTCGGCCTCCCAAAGTGCTGGGATTATAGGCTTGAACCACCGTGCCCGGCTAAACAGTGATTTTTACCATTCCTTTGCAGTTTCCACAGAGAGAGAGAGAGGAAAGGGAAGGGAGAAAAGTATTGCTTATGGCAGGGTGGGGAAGGCAAGGTGCTCGGGGAGGCCAGAGAAAGACCTGCCCACTGCAGCAGACACTGAATCAAATTTACCATATAAGATTCTTTCTTATATAAAATTACTTCTCTTTAAGCTTTTTAACCTTGAAAGAATTCTTTATAACTTTATTTACATCATTTTTTATTTTCTGGATCCTTTTACCTGGTTTTATACATAACCTTTTAATAAGTTCTGAATTAGACAAAACTTGTTCACCTTTTTTGTTTTGAAAAAAAGACACACTATTTTTTTAAGCAAGAGTGTTTTCCTACAAGATATATTTATTGGAAAATACACAAATAATAAATTATCTGTTATTTAATTTAATATGACTTTATATTCTAAATTGCATCCAGTTTGTATTTATCCCATTACATTTACCTATTTCATTTTAATTGTTTACCTAGATTATTTATAAAAATTATGATAGTCATGATTTAAAGTTATGAAACTTCCATTGCAAAATTACAGCTGAGACAGTGAAAAACAATTTGACCTAACTGACTCCACCTTGCTCTTAACCTCCAAGCTCTCCCTTGTTCATTCCTGGGCATAGGCCGAATGAACTTTTGAAGAAATCTAGTCTAAGATTAGCTTTGAAACAAAGACAATAACAGTCCTTTCCCAAAACAAACCTCCTTCTTGTCTGTGGACTAAACTGCCTCAAGCCACAGGATTAGAAGTTATGGTAATCTTACTAAATTCAAGATGCAGCTATTTTCATTAAACCATATCAATGTCATATTTATTAAAAATTACACAAGCAAAGATCATTACAGTTTTGTAACCCCTATGCCAAATTTTGACACCTTAATGGTATTTTGCAGGGATAAGTATAAAATCACTTGATTGATAGAATGCAAACAAAAATGTATGCTGGCAATTCTTAAGACATTTCTAACATCACTTTACCAATAATTTTAAAGCTAGCTTATTTATTAAAGATTTTACTTAAGTTACATAAACGTGAAAAAGCATTTGACTACTCTTCTTTTTTAGTATCTGATTTAAGCACTTTTATTTTTCTTTAAGCCAATTGGAGCTCTTTTATATATTTTTAGTACTGAAACATTGTGTACACAACACATACATACATATAAGGACATATTAGGCATGCCAATAAAGTACATTTTACAGATTTATAATGCCCACCCCCACCCCCACCCCCACCTTTTTTTCCTATCTTAGACTTTCAGATTCTTGATAACCTGTTTTACAACCCTAGGCAATTGTCAGCTAAATAGCCTTAAATTTGCACATTAAATAAAACAACCCAGGTGAAAAGCAAATAGCAAAATTTACATCATAAGGTACAGAGAGAAAAAGCCTGGTGATGTTAGAGGAAGATGTTTTTATTTTTCTTTGAGCCAAATTAAACATAACATTAAACTACATTCTTCCTTAGCACAAGAGTAGCCTCTGTTGCAATAACTATTTTAGTCAAAAAATCCGGTGAAAACAGAATTCAGTCAACTAAGTAGTAAAAGGAAAAAAAACTTTTTTTTGCTACAAAAAAAAGACAAGTTCTTAGGAGAGAAAAACAAACAAGAAACAAAAACATGAAGGCCTTTCAAATACAAACATGCACAAACACACACATCTTGGATGTGAGTGTTTTAAATAAGCAGACTTTCAACCATTGAGCTCCTTGAAAAACTTTTTAAAAAATCTTATTACCAAATCTCAGCTAGGATAAAAGGTTGCTATTTCAGAGGTACAGCCATTGCTCTTTCAGTTTGGTCTGGCTAGCAAAAAGGTGGCCTTGTTATGTAAATAAAGCCCCTATAGTCATTAAAATTAAAAAAAAAATTTTTTTAAGCTGGCTGTTTTCCTACTACGTCAGAGTCCTTGACCCCATAATTTAGGGTTCCCCTTCGGATTTGACTAAGACAGAAACAAACAACAAAACAGTTAAGCAAAACTAACAATGGTCACACAGATTATACAATTTCTGAGCGCTCTAAGTGTAAGCAGAAATTAACACCAGCTGGTTGTTAAATACCAACTTTAGTCGTTTAAAAAGAATTTGCAAGACAGAATCCCAAAACAATTTCTTACCTAGTGATGGGTCTCAGGCTGTAGACTGCCCTGTACCAACCTAGAAGCAGGAAAAACAAAACAAACAATTTTCCCCATTGCAAGAGAGCTCAAACGCCATTAAAACATCACCTGCCTTCCATCATCATGAAAGCAGGAAAACTTGCTTTCCTTGTTGGGAGCAAGTAAAACTCCAACAAAAGAGGTGTTGTACAGCAAAATAAACTTCAGATCTCTACCAAATTTTAAGAGATCAGGGATTTTCTGGAAGGAGTCCTCTCAGACCTCAGCAAATTGTCCTATTGGTTTGAGCCATAAAGTTAGCTCATGCTGGTACCAAGCACTGACAGATTCATCAGAGGTCAGGAGCATCTCCACTCAGAATCCATTCATGGTTTCCAAAATGTGAACCCAGAAAATCTGAGACAGGTCTCAGTAAATTTAGAAAGTTGATTTTGCCAAGGTTGAGGACACACCTGTGACACAGCCTCAGGAAGTCCTGAAGACATGGGACCAAGATGGTCGGGGCATAGCTTGGTTTTATACATTTTGGGGAGACATAAGACATGAATCAATATATGTAAGAAGAGCATCGGTTCAGTGGGGAGGGAGCTTCCAGGTCACAGATTAGTGAGACACAAATGGTTGCATTCTTTTGAGTTTCTGATTAGCCTTTCCAAAGGAGGCAATCAGATACGTATCTATCTCAGTGAGCAGAGGGATAACTTTGAACAGAGTGGGAGGTGGGTTTGCCCTAAGCAGTTTCCCTAAGCTTGAGTTTTCCTTGGTGATTCTGGGGTCCCAAGATATTTTCCTTTCACAGTTGACATCCCCAGTGTGATAGTGTTTAGGGCTCAGAAAAAGATATCCTAAAATAGGGTGCTTTGGCATGCTGAGTTCTTTGGATAAAGGAGACTGAAGGGCCTCAGAAATAAGAGAACGAAGGTCTGTCTTTGACCCACTCCTGCCCACTTCCCTTCCTTTCCAAAGCACAGGGAGGAGCTTTCTTTGAAGTTCTCTTATTTGATTAAGGGAAGTTTCTCCAGAAGGAAGACAATTGTCCTGGACACCCCTTTCTGGAATCTACATCAATCAGAGAAGATTAACTCATAATGCAGGACAGGAGAATAATTAAAAGTTGCTCAAGACAACACACTGAGATAGACTTTTTGCTTATTCTTTCAACTATAGTTATGTGTTCAATAACAATGTTTCAGTCAACTGCATATACAACCATGGTTTGATAAGATTATAGTGGACTTGAGAAATTCCTATTGCCTAATATGCCGAAGGAAGAAAACGTTTTAAAATGTATTTTGTGTACCCTAAGTGTGCTGTGTTTATAAAGCCTACAGTAGTATACAGTAATGTCCTAGGCCTTCACATTCACTCACCACTCGCTGACTCATCTGGAGCAACTCTCAGCCCCGCAAGCTCCATTTGTGGTAAGTGCCCTATACAGGAGAGCCAATTCTTATCTTTTATGCCATATTTTTACTTTTCTTTTTCTCTGTTTACATATGTTTAGATGCACAAATATTTCCCATTGTGCTGCAATTCCCTATAGTATTCAGTAGTCACATGTTGTACAGGTGTGTAGCCTGCGAGCAATAGGCTCTCCCATATAGCCTAGGTGTGTAGTAGGCTATGCCATCTAAGTTTGGATAAGTACACTCTGTGATAATCACACGACAATGCAGTTGCCTAACGACACATTTCTCAGAATGTATCTGTCATGGGCGTCCATGTGCAGAGACCACCAAACAGACTTTGTGTGAGCAATAAAACTTTTTAATCACCTGGGTGCAGGCAGGCTGAGTCCAAAAAGAGAGTCAGCGAAGGGAGATAAGGGCGGGACCGTTTTATAGGATTTGGGTAGGTAAAGGAAAATTACAGTCAAAGGGGGGTTGTTCTCTAGCGGGCAGGAGTGGGGGTCACAAGGTGCTCAGTGGGGGAGCTTTTTGAGCCAGGATGAACCAGGAAAAGGAATTTCACAAGATAATGTCATCGCTTTAGGCAAGGACCGGTCATTTTCACTTCTTTTGTGGTGGAATGTCATCAGTTAAGGAAGGGCGGGCATTTGCACTTCTTTTGTGATTCTTCAGTTACTTCAGGCCATCTGGGCATATATACGTGCAAGTTACAGGGGATGCGATGGCTTGGTTTGGGCTCAGAGGCCTGACAGTATCCTTGTCACCAAGAGATACATGAGTGTATTCTTCTTCTTTTTTCTTTTTTTTTTTTGAGATGGAGTTTCATTCTGTCACCTACAGCCTGCGTTCAAGCAATTTTCCTGCCTCAGCCTCCCGAGTAGATGGGATTACAAGTACCCTGCCACTACATCTGGCTAATTTTTGTATTTATAGTAGAGACAAGGTATTGCCATGTTGGCCAGGCTGGTCTCAAAGTCCTGACCTCAGGTGATCTACCTTTCTCAGTGTAATAAGGCAAACTTTGCTCACCATACACTTCCTGCCCCTACCCCCTCCCATGGCCTGTGTCTCTACCTCCCCATCAGAGGCCCCACTTCCTGTAGCTTGGGGTGCTATTTAAGCTTCCGCCATCTGGCCCACATTAAAAAATGTATATGCCTTTTCTCCTGTTAACCTGTCTATTGTCAGCTTGTTTTATAGATTCAAATTCTTAAACCTTCAAGGTCTAGAAAGGAAGTTCCTTCTGCCCCTCCAATAGTATAAAGAAGTGGAGCCTTTTGGTAGGTGATAGAGTCATGAGGGCCCTGCCTTTAGGCATGGAATTAGTGCCTTTATAAAAGAGACCCAGGGGGGCTTGTTTGCCCCTTCTGCCATATGAGGACACAGCAAGACGGTGCCATCTGTGAAGCAGAGTGAACCTTCACCAGATATGGAATCTGCTGGTGCCTTGATTTTGGACTTCCTAGCCTCCAGAACTGTGGATTTCTGGATATATCTCTGTTGTTTGTAAATTACCCCATCTAAGGTATTTTGTTAAAGCAGCACAAACAAAGACACTTGGTGAGTGACATAACCTCCTTGGCTTAGTCATCTTCAGTTACTATAACAAAATAGTAACAAACTACTATAGATTGAGTTGCTTACACCACAGAAATGTATTGTTTCACAGTTCCAGAGGCTAGAAGTCCCAGACTGAGCTGCTGATTCATTCAGTTCCTGGTGAGGGCTCTCTTCTTCTGCCTTGCAGGTGGCTGCCTTCTTGCTGTGTCTACAAATAGCCTTCCTTCAGTGCAGGTGTGCAGCAGGGGTGGGGAGGTCCTCTTGTATTTCCTCCTCCTCCTCTTATAAGGAGGTCAATTCCATTGGGCAAGAACCTTACCCTATGGCCTCATTCAACCCTAATTACCTCCCAAAGGGTCCATCTCTAAATACAGCCACATTTTGGTTTAGGACTTCAAACATATGAATTTGGAGGAGGAGACAATTTAGTTCTTAACTCTCCCTATGGCTCAGTGACTCTTTGTTAAAACTGGGAAGACCCGGCTGGGCATGGTGGCTCAAACCTATAACCCCAGCACTTTGGGAGGCCAAGGTGCCTGGATCACTTGAGGTCAGGAATTCGAGACCAGCCTGGCCAAAATAGTGAAACCCTGTCTCTACTAAAAATACCCAAATCAGCTGAGCGTGATGGTGTATGCCTGGAATCCCAGCTACTTGGGAGGCTGAGGCAGGAGAATTGCTTGCACTCAGGAGGCAGAGGTTGCAGTGAGCCAAGATCATGCCACTGCACTCCAGCCTGGGCAACAGAGACCCTGTCTCAAAACAAACAAACAAACAGGGGAGACCCTTTTCCCAGCAATAGGCCTTAAGGAGCATTGAGGGATAAACAGAAGGCATGCCTAGGTCTGTCCAGGACAGGCACCCTCATCTCCAAGATGTACTCGATATTATTTGGACCTCCAAGGCCATTGTATGCCATGTCCTAAGAAACACTCATGTAAACTTTACATACACACAGACACACACACACCCACACCCACACCCACACATGCTCCCTTAACCCCTTCCAGTAAGACTTGGTTTCACAGGTCCCAGTTAAATCCTTCCCTACCCCTCTGGCCCTTGACCTTACTTTCTGTTGCAAGCTCTCGTAGTACTGGGTGAGTTCTGTGAGTTTCCTCTCCCACTTCGAGGCCTCGGATCTCAACTCTTCCGCAAGCTCTGCCCTTGCTCCTTCTTTCAGGTGCTTCCATCCCTTTGAGAGAGCGACGCAGTCATGGCCAAGGGACATGACAGACATCACACCTCCCCACAGGCGAGCATTTTTGGTCATCGCCAGTGTTGTTCCCCCAAAGGCCTTTTGTATCTGCCTGCTGCTCCGGGAGGAGACTTGGCCAGTGGTCAGAAGACGCTTGATAGCACTGGCCAAGTGTGGGTCAGCTCTGAGTTTCTGAAATGCACGGATGTTTTTCTTGGCATCCTTCAAGGCGCTTACACCATTATAGGTAATCTTTACAGCAGCTGTGACATAGTCTGCCCTGTTTACCTCCTCCTCCCTGTTCTCTTGGTCATGGGTGGGCAGTATGTCTTCAGCCTGTGCTTGGAATTTTTTATTTTCGGATTTTTCCCACATACCACTCACAACGCTGGTGACCCCAGCTGCTGCTGCCAAACCTTGACCAGCGCCGGAGAGCAGTAGGCTGGCTCCTCCTGTTACTGGGGCAACGGCTAAACCCAGGAGGCTCATCGCACCAGAGATGACAGCAGTAGAGTTGATCACTATGTTAGCCTTGGTGAATTTCTTGTGACTTTTGTCAGTATCCTCTGCAAGGGCACAGAGCTTGTCAATGTCCCCTTTTAGATCTTCTTTCCATCTGGGAAATTCTCTCAAAAATATTTTTTCTTCGGGGGACAGATCTCTGTCTTGTAGTTCCTCGTCTTCACACAGAGGAACATCTTCCTCATCCCTGAGGAGAAATGAAATAAAGATTTTGCTTTAGCTTCCCAGATGGGAAACTGCTTGTGGCTCTTGGATATTCTTGCCACTCTCAACTTCGAATCCTCCCTGTACCTCCCTACAAAATCCCCTGAAAAGTCCCAGAGCATTGTAGAGTAGTTCAACTTTCGCTGAAAACTACTGGTTCCGTGGAGAAAAGAAACACGTAAGAGGGGTATGTGGAAGGACAAATGTGAGTCACCCCAGCCTTGGCCAAGGAATGGGGAAGGAAGATTAAGTCCTGAGGTATGTTTTCAGCCTTGTTCAGAGAAAGCACAGCACTGCTGCAGAGGAGGGGCAGTGGGGAAATGTTAAAACCCCACTCAAGATAAGGAACTTGGGAACAACGGTGGGAGAGATCTGGGAAAAGTAGGAGAAAGAGAAGACAAGGTGGTGGGCAGGGGATGAGAGTCCCAGATGTGTAGAAGTGAGTAGGAGGGTGGAGGGGGCCATATTGAGTCATACATCCTCCACTCTGATGACCCTGAATCTGGCTACGTGGGGTGTGCCTCTGCTTCTATCAGGAGTTACACATTGAGAGTTGAGATCAATTATTATTCATGTCCTGAATGCTCTCCTTGCTCTTGGTCAGCGTTACTTGACCCTTCAAGCAGATGGGATTGGTCCTTTATGGAAGAAGTTTGAGACAAAGAGACCCAGACCTCTCTTCCTCCAACATTTCACAGGACGAAGTACGAAGGGATCTTTGCCAGGTCAGTTGGCTTTGACCTTCAAGGGAGAGCTGCATCAGGGTGAGAGCAAAGCCTACTGCTTGGGGCATTTTCTCATGTAAGGTGCCATTTGTGCATTTCTTTCAGGGTGAGCCAAGGAGGCCTGGTGATAACAGATGCCCTGGCCCAAAGGAGAACATCAGAGCTGGAGGGGACCCTGGAGAGGATCTGGGCCATCTCCTTTATGATTCAGTGGGGGGCCTCAAGCCCAGAGAGAAAAGAGGACACTCCCAAAGGAACATGCAAGGTAAAGATGGAGCGTTGGGTGGGCTCTGAGTCCTAAACTTGGTGCTTTCTGCCCTTCCTCTCATCTGTCAGTTGATGTCACGGCCTCCTCATTGAAGTATATGTATGTCCATAAATGTTTTTATCTTTAAATCTCTCTTTCCACACACACATGCACAGAATTCCTCAGTGGGAAAGATTAGAAACTAAATATACCATCGAGCATATGTTTTAAGTATTAATGAATTAATAAATTTAGGCCCAATTATCCATTAATCCACAGATGTAAATCAGTTAACAGAGCAGAAGATCACCAGGGCTTGCAATGGGGAAGGGGTGGGATGAAGGCAAGCGGGGTGGTCCTGATGAAGAACCCTAGACATAAAAGATGCCATAGTTTAGCCCACCCTGATCTTTGTGTTTCCTCAAGGTATGCTAGACAAAAAGAAACAGCAAATAGATATGTAGCTGCAAAGATCAACCATGCCACTGTATATTAACTGTAGAGTTTTGGTTTTAGCATGGCTGATAACTAACAGAAGCTTGACTTCATGTGTTTCTTAATTAAACCAAGCGTCTCACATGTGAACATCTCTGCTCCAGTACATCCTGTATCAGTTGGTGATGTCTACTGGCATTGGATAACATTTCAGTTCAGTTCCATGAGATACTACACATAATTCACCTAATTCACAGAGCAAATATTTGTTACTTGCACACATTGTGCAGGAGGCTGATTTACCAGTAACTGGGCTTAAATTCATTAATTTGTTAACACCAAATGGCTTCCTTCCTTGGTGGTATATGAGCTGAAGAAATGGAGTTCCTGTCTTCAAGAGAGTTACAGAGATGAGGCTCCAGAGTGGAGCAACTTCTATCTTTGGAGTCTTATTGCCCAACGCCATGTGACTGACTCAATCTTTTTTTTTTTTTTTTTTTTTTTGAGACAGAGTCTGGCTCTGTCGCCCAGGCTGGAGTGCAGTGGCGCGATCTCGGCTCACTGCAAGCTCCGCCTCCCGGGTTCACGCCATTCTCCTGCCTCAGCCTCCCGAGTAGCTGGGACTACAGGCGCCCACAACCGCGCCTGGCTAATTTTTTGTATTTTTAGTAGAGACGGGGTTTCACCGTGGTCTCGATCTCCTGACCTTGTGATCCGCCCGCCTCGGCCTCCCAAAGTGCTGGGATTACAGGCGTGAGCCACCGCGCCCGGCCAATTTTTTTTTTTTTTTTTTTTTTTTTTGAGACGGAGTCTCACTGTGTCTCCCAGGCTGGAGTGCAGTGGCGCGATCTCGGCTCACTGCAAGCTCTGCCTCCCGGGTTCACGCCATTCTCCCGCCTCAGCCTCTCAAGTAGCTGAGACTACAGGCGCCCGCCACCTCGCCCGGCTAGTTTTTTGTATTTTTAGTAGAGACGGGGTTTCACCATGTTAGCCAGGATAGTCTCGATCTCCTGACCTCGTGATCCACCTGCCTCGGCCTCCCAAAGTGCTGGGATTACAGGCTTGAGCCACCGCGCCCGGCCTGACTGACTCAATCTTGACTTGCTCTCCAAAATATTTACTTTAGCTCTGTGAAGTATTTTTTTCCCTAGGGGAACGGATTTTCGTATGCGTAATAGAGACCAGCGGGAAGATAAGGCCCCACAGGTAATCCTATCAGAGCACATGTATTCCTTATCGTGAGGATGCCTGCAGCATTTCAACAGAACCAGCCCTCTCCCTGGGGACTACGCCTGTTGGGTTACCTTTCCAAACCAACACCAGCCTCACTTTCTTCCTCTGCCTGGTTGTCCAGCAGCGTCTGTGGCACCAAATCTGTGTCCCCAGGAGTCAAATGATTTTCTGGTCAGGAATGTAGAAAAACAACGTTACTGCACATATGATGAAACCTTATGAAATTCAGGTGTGGAGGGATTTTGGATTATGTGGTATCAAAATAACAACCATATAGCATACTAAATATTTGCAAACTATTATTTTAAAATTGTATGTTGAGGTGTAGCTTACACATAATAAATGCATGCAGTGAAATAGTTCAATACATTGTGACCTCTTTAATGGAGGGTAGCAGTATACACCACCCCAAAATATGCCACTTTGGCATAAGGATTATTTTGAGCCAAAAGCAATTGAGAAGAAGTGGGTACAAGAAAAGTTCTCCGGCCGGGCGCGGTGGCTCAAGCCTGTAATCCCAGCACTTTGGGAGGCCGAGATGGGCGAATCACGAGGTCAGGAGATCGAGACCATCCTGGCTAACACGGTGAAACCCCGTCTCTACTAAAAAATACAAAAACTAGCCGGGCGAGGTGGCGGGCGCCTGTATTCCCAGCTACTCGGGAGGCTGAGGCAGGAGAAAGCCGTAAATCCGGGAGGCGGAGCTTGCAGTGAGCTGAGATCTGGCCACTGCACTCCAGCCTGGATGACAGAGCCAGACTCCGTCTCAAAAAAAAAAAAAAAAGAAAAAGAAAAGTTCTCCACTCTCCCCCTATTTGCCTAAAAGCAAGACATAAATTTACAAAGGTAAAGCTGTCCCTCATCTCCTCACTACCAGAAAGGATAAAGTTCGATCACCAAAGATGACATTGACTTGCCTTCCCATAAGGTATTCCTCCTGGAGACTTAAAACCCTTTTCCACTGTCTTACTACTTCTCTAAAAATGTACTGTTCATTGTTGGAGGTGTATTGAAACAGGAATTCAAAGCTACCTCTTTGAGAATTATTTAATCCCTGGATCTCTCCCATGTCCATATGAAATAGACATGTTAACACACTTCTGCTTGGTTTTCTCTTGTTAATCTGTCTTGGGTTACAGGAGTCTGTTCCAGCTAAGAACTTATGAGGGTTGAGAAAAAAATTACTTTTCCTCCCATACATAGCCAAGGGCTGGTAACAACCCAAATACATCAATCAATAGAAGAATAAACAAACAAATTATAGTATTTTTATATAGTTAAATACTACATAGCAATAACAACTTTTAAAACTACTGATACCCAAACAACATGGAATAACTTCACAGACATTATTATTGAGTGAAAGAAATCAAACAAATGACTCCATTTATATGAAGTTCAATAATATGCAAATGAATTGGTTGTAGAAGTCAGAATCATGGTTTTCTCTCAGGTGGGGCAATTATTGACTGGGAGGAGGAAGTACAAGGAAATCTCCTGTTCTCCATCTTGACCTGGGTGAGTGATTTCTTAGATGGATATTATAAGAGAGGGAAAAAAAATTTTCCCTCTATTCTTCTAAGTTCTCAACTAGAACCCCTGTAACTCAAGACAGATAAATAAGAGAAAAACAAACAGAAATGTACTCTTAAGTGTATGTAGGAGACACCAGGGAATAAACAATTCTCAGAGTAGTGGCTTAGAACTCCCTGCTTATATAACCACCCTCAACAAAGAATTATACAATTTTAGAGAAGTGACAAGATGAAGAAAAAGACTTTGCATCTTGAGGGCCACCAAACTGTGGGTAGACAAATAAAAACGAAATGAAGAATAGAAAGAGACTAGTCAATAAAGTTTGTTACGCAGCTTCCTCTGGTACCATCTCCAGGCCCATAAAGGTCTAAAGTTCTCAGTGGTTAACCTTTATTATCCTTGATAGAAAGACCTTTGTAAATTTAGGTCTTGCTTTTAGGCAAATAGAGAGAGGACAGAGAGCCTTCCTGCATCTGCTTCTTCTTAATTGCCTTCACCTCAAGAATCCCTATGCCAAAGGGGCGTATCTCGGAGTAGCGTATTCTGTTCTCTCACAAATATTATGACCACATGGACAGTAATGATTAAAGGATCATTTTCACCGAACAAAGCAGTAATTTACAAGGCCCCTTTGTACAAATTGTATTCCCAAAAACATAATATGTTGTGATATTGTGATTTATAAGTATAATTATATATAGATATATAATTACATATACGTGTGTATGTGTGTGTGTGTGTGTGTGTGTGTGTGTGTGTATGGTTCTCATCCCCATTTCTGGCACAGGGCTCCTAAAACCCTTGAAATTTCCTGGTGATGAAAACAATAAAGGTGAAAAGAGCATCTTTTCTTAACCATAACCGGGCCCTTTTAGCCACACCTGAGTTGATGTTAATGAGGTGACTTTAGAAAGCCTCCAAGGATGGGGGCGCTGGTCGTCTGGGGAAACAACCATGTGATTTGAGGGTTGGAATATTCAGCCCTTGAGTTCCAGGAGAGGAGAGAGACTGGAGATTGAGTTAACCACCAATGGCCCATAGTTTCTTTAATCAATCATGCCTGTGTAAGGAAGCCTCCATAAAAGCCCAAAAGGACAGGGTTCAAAGAGCTTCTGGGTTGGTGAACACATGGAGATACCTGGAGGGTGGTGTGCCCAGAGAGGGCATGGGAACTCCATGTCTCTTCCCCCATATCTTGCCCTGTGCATCAATTCCATCTGGCCATTCTTGAGTTGGATCCTTTATAAAAAACTGGTCATTGTAAATAAATGTTTCCCTGAGTTTTGCAAGCTGTTCTAGCAAATTATTGAAACTGAGGAAGGGGGTGTGGAAATCTTCCATGTGTCACCACATTGGACAAAAGTTGTGGGTAACCTGGGGACCCACCACTTACAACTGGTGTCTGAAGTAGGGGCAGTCTTATGGGACTGAGCCCTTAACCGGTGGGATCTAATGGTATCTCCAAGGAGATAGTGTCTGAATTGAGTTAAACTGTAGGATGTCAAGTTTGTTCTCATCAAGAAGTGGAGAATTGCTTGGTGTAGGGGGAAAAACTCACACATTTTGGTGACCAGAAGAAGTAAATTGGTGTGAGTATTGAGGGTAGTAGTAGAGTTCAGCCTCCTTCCTTCGCCTCTCTCGCACACACCCTCTTGCCCTTCTGCCTTCTGCCTTCTGCCATGGGATAACACAGCAAGAAGGTCCTTGCCAGATGCTAGCACCCTGATATTGAACTTCCCAGCCTCCAGAACTGTGAGAAATAAATTTCTTTTCTTCATAAATTCCCCAGTTTGTGGTATTCTGTTATAGCAGCACAAAACAGACTAAGACAGAATAAAAGAGTCCCCCAGTTCTTCTATCTACAAGGTAAAAATTTTAGGAGCTCTATGTTGGTAGGGGTGATGGCAGCAGTTAGATTTGCAGAAATCCACAGGTTTCACCAGCGCATGTGGGAGGTGAGAGAGTAGAGTCAAGGATAACATCATATTTTTGGGCCTTGAACAACTGTTACAATGAAGATCCCATTTACTGAGATGGGAAGGGGTGAAGGTTTTTTTGGTAGGATATGTGTTTGTCGTGGGGTGTGATAGAGTTCAGTGTGGGATGGGTTAAGTTTGAGAAACCTGTTAGACAGCCAAGTGATGTTGAGTCTGTTTCTGGCTGGAGATCAAATTTGGGAGCCATCAGTGCAGAAAGTAGTTGAAATCATGACTTGGGTGAGAACCCCAGGATAAGAGTAACAGTAGAGACAAAGTGCAGTCAAAGAACTGGGTCCTGAGCACTCCAACAGTGGGACCTGAGGAAAGAGAGGAGGAAGAACAAGAGATGGAACACAGGAGCAGCTAGTGAAGCACACAGAGAACTCACAGAGAATGGCATTTTGGAATCCAGGGTGAAACATTTGAATATGATTGACAGCCTTTGTGTCTCCCTGTATTTTTCAACATTCTGAATCTTGCTTTCCATCTTTATCTTACGAAGATTCTGCTTTACCTGCCAGTGACACTAGCTGGAATGGAAGAAAACATACCTTGGCAGGCTGGAGATAGCATGTTTCTGATCCTCCTTATATTCAGAATGACAGGTGTTCTGGCTGAGAAGAGACGCTGTACTACCTTTCTAGAGGAGAAAGAAGGCCTTCTCATTAGTATGGATCCAAAGCCCCTTTCTACCACTTACCTGTTCTGGGGTTTCAAGACATTCAAGATACCACTGTACGTTTCCCTTCTCAGAAAAGAGAAATAGTTTGAGATAATAAGATATAGCTTATAGATAAGTAAAATAGCTAGTAAAATGCCTAGCTCAATAAATGTTCAGGAGCAACTGGTTTCTGCATTTTTCATAATTATAAATAGGATAAAAATAGTGTCTTACAAGGAAAGGACCCTCGGATTGGCTTAGAAAGCAACCCCAACTACTTTGTATGTTTCTTACAGGAGATACAACTGAAACAGTGACTCGAAAAAAGTTGGAACTAAAAAGTTGGGCAAAATCACAAAGGCAAAGGAAATGTCTGTGGCTGTAAGAGGAATCCTTGGGATGGAACTGTTCTGTGTCTTGATTAGTGGTAGTCACATACATCCACATGTGAGAAAATTGCAGTAAATTAAACTTGGGAAACTCAGTGATGGGTCTATGGGATCTCTTTGTATTACTTATTATAATTGCATGTAAATCTATAATTATTTCAAAATAGAAACTTTTTTTAAAGTGGCAGGCAAGTACAAAAAAAAAAGTATTGTAACATTATTAATAGTAAAAAACAAAAAACAAACAAAAAAACACCTAAATTTCCACTTAAAGTGGACTGATTAAAAAAACTATGGCCTATCAAACAATGATATCCTATGTAGACATTAAACCAAAGGAGGCAAATTCATGTGAACAGATGTGGAAAGATCTCCTATATGCATTGGTAAATTAAAAGGCAGGGTTCATTTGTACACATAAAAGATAAATGTGACTATATAGACAAGCATCTATGCCAGATGCAGTGGTTTATGCTTTTTTTTCTTTTTTTTTTTTTTTGAGACGGAGTCTTGTGCTATCACCCAGGCTAGAGTGCAGTGGCACTATCTCAGCTCACTATAACCTCCACCTCCCGAGTTCAAGCGATTCTCCTGCCCTCAGCCTCCTGAGAAGGTGGGATTATAGGCATCTGCCACCACGCATGGCTATTTTTGTATTATTAGTAGAGACAGGGTTTCACCATGTTGGCCGGGGTGGTTTCCAACTCCTGACCTCAAGTGATCTGCTCACCTCGGCCTCCCAAAGTGCTGGGATTACAGGCATGAGCCACCAAGCCTGGCCAGTTTATGCCTTTAATCCCAGTACTTTGAGAGGCTGAAGTGGGAGGAAAGTAGCCAGGCATGGTGGTTTGCATCTGTAATCCCAGCTACTCAGAAGACTGAGGCAGGAGGATCACTTGAGCCCAGAAGTCGGAGACCAGCCTTAGTAAAACAGTGAGACCTTGTCTCTGAAAAAAAAGAAAAAGAAAAAGAAAAAAAAAGTTAATAGCAGTAATCAGTGATGAGATTAAGGGTCAGGAACCAGTGGAAGCTTGCTTTTCTCTAGGTCCCTTCATACTTTTTGTATCAATATTTTTTGCCACGTGGCTGTCTGTGATACGTTAAGCAATTAAAAAAAAAAAAAGTTTTCCTGTGAGGCAGGTTGAATAGTGTGCCCCTTCCCCTGCCAAATTCATGTCTACTTGGAACCTTAGAATGTGACCTTATCTGGAAATAGGGTCTTTGTAGTTAAAATTAGTGCAGGATCTCCGGGTGAAATTATCCTGGATTTAGGGTGGCCCCGAAATCCACCACTGGTGTCATTATAAGAAGAAGAGGTGACAGAGAGAGACACAGAAAAGAAGGCCGCGCGCAGACAGAGGCAGAGATTAGAGTCGTGCTGTTGGAAGCCACCGAGGCTACAAAAGGCACAGAGGGTCTCCCGGGAGCCTGCAGCAGAAGTGTGCCCTACCGGCACTGTGATTTTTTACTTCCAGCCTCCAGAACCGTGAGACACTAAATGTCTGTTGTTTGAGGCCACCCAGTTTGTGGTGCTTTCTGACAGCAGCCCTAGGGAAGCCAATATATTCCTTTGGATCTCTTCCCTACATTTGGTACTTGGTCCAGCACTTACAGCAGAAATGCCATTTCCTAGAAATGGCTTCTTGCTCAGCTCATCCTCCCTTCTCTCATCCCCTTCCCTTCCACTTATAAAAAGTTAGAAAAAAAAAATCCTCCCTCACATACTCTGAAGGGACACAAATTCTTTATTTTTTTTTTATTTTTAATTAATTAATTTTTTTTTTGAGACGGAATTTTGCTCTCATTGCCCAGGCTGGCATACAATGGCACAATTTTTGGCTCATTGCAACCTCTACCTCCCAGATTCAAGCGATTCTCCTGCCTCAGCCTCCCGAGTAGCTGGGATTACAGGCATGTGGTAACACACCTGGCTAATTTTTGTATTTTTAGTAGAGATGGGTTTCACCATGTTGGCCAGGCCGGTCTTGAACTCCTGACCTCAGGTGATCCACCTGCCTCAGCCTCCCAAAGTGCTGGGATTACAGGCGTGAACCACCGTGCCCAGCCTGGGACACAAATTCTTATAGCCATTCATTTTCTAATTGTTTAAATGAATACAAGTTTATGGTTGAAAATTTAGAAATAAATTATAAAATCCACCTGTACACTTACCACATGGAAATAAAAACTAGTGACATTTTATTTTACAAACCAAAAATTTAAATGAATGCTGTTCATGTAGTTTGTGTGAATTCTTGTCACTTAACATTGTATCGTTGGGGCTGGGCACGGTGGCTCAAGCCTGTAATCCCAGCACTTTGGGAGGCCGAAACGGGTGGATCACAAGGTCAGGAGATCAAGACCATCCTGGCTAACACAGTGAAACCCCGTCTGTACTAAAAAATACAAAAAACTAGCTGGGCGAGGTGGCGGGCGCCTGTAGTCCCAGCTACTCGAAAGGTTGAGCCAGGAGAATGGCGTGAACCCGGGAGGCGGAGCTTGCGGTGAGCTGAGATCCGGCCACCGCACTCCAGCCTGGGCGACAGAGCGAGACTCCGTCTCAAAAAAAAAAAAAAAAAAACATTGTATGGTAGTAGTTCCCCAGGTGATATATAGAAACTGTGTCGCATTTCATTATACGAATGTATCACTACACATTCAGTAACTTTCTCGCTGTTGAAACTTTGGGTTGTTTTCAGTTATTTTAAAAGTTTGTATTTATAATTTTTGGTTAAAATCCTTATATAGATGTGTGTCTACATGTTTGTTTATTTCTTTGGGGCAGTCTATGAAAAAGAATTAATGCGTCAAAGATAAAAACGTTCTCCCCTCTCTGGGATGTGAAGCTCGGTTTGGTTTGAGGGGCTTGGCACCTTTAAGGACTTACTTTCGCCAGACATACATCTACCTGCTTTACGGTGACCCTGTGAAATCGATGCTAAGATTATGCCCATTTTACAGATGTGCAAACTGAGACATAGGGAGGCCAGTGTTACACAGTAAGCAGGAGAGCCTGTACGATTCCAGCCACGCTGAGTCTGGAGTGGTTGGTCCCAATCAGGGCACATTTGCTCCCCAGGGACGTTGCTAATATCTGGAGACATTTTTGACGGTCTCAGCTGGAGAGGGTATGTAGTGGGCAGATGCCGGGGATGCTGCCAAGCACCCTACAATGCACAGGACGGCCCCCACAACCAGGGATCACCTGGTTAAACATGACAAGGGTGCCGGGGGTGAGAGACCCTGGTCTGGAACCCCATTTTTCACCAGAGTCCCCCAGTACCTCTCCCATTTTTTTTTACATTAGTCCTATGGGATGCAGGGCAAAGGTAACAGCAGGAAACTCATCTGAGCAGATCCCATTCCCTCCCCTCTGACCTGCTCTCGGTGGTTGTGAGATGAGAGTTGTATTGGGAGAGGATTTGAGACATTATTTTCATTAGAAAGCTTATAGGATATTTATGACAGTCTTTCCTTACCTGCCTTCCCCCGCAAAACCAACTTCTTCAGATACACAATCTAAGTAAGAAAAGTCTGCTTACTTTGAAAACACAGCTTCAAGATAATCTCCCAAAGTTTTTTTTTTTTTTTTTTTTTTTTGAGACAGGGTCTCACTCTGCTGCCCAGGCTGGAGTGCAGTGGTGTGATCACTGCTCACTGCATTCTTGATTTTCTGGGTTCAAGTGATCCTTCCACCTCAGCAACCCCCTATCCACCCAGTAGCTGGGACTACAGGTATGCACCATCACGCCCAGCTAATTTTTGATTTTTTTAGAGACAGGATCTCACTATGTTGCCCACGCTGGTCTCAAACTCTTGGGCTCAAACAAGACACTTGCCTTAGCCTCCCAAAGTGCTGGGATTACAGGCATGAGCCACTGCGCCTGGCCTAGTCACCCTAATATTTATCACAAACTCCCTCACCCTCTTCCTAAACAACTTCACATAAACCTACAATCTAGAAAACTCGGTAGGTTGGCTTTGCAGTTTCCGGACAACTCGCCCAGCACCCTTTTTCTTGTGAAATGACACCCCTAAACCACTCCTATACTGAATTTCTAGAGAAACCCCTGTGGCTGATGTAATCACCTGCTTTCTTTTTTTTTTTTTTTTTTGCTCTGTTGTCCAGGCTAGAGAGCAGTGGCACGATCTCGGCTCACTGCAAGCTCCGCCATTCTCCTGCCTCAGCCTCCCGAGTAGCTGGGACTACAGGCGCCCGCCACCATGCCTGGCTAATTTTTTGTATTTTTAGTAGAGACAGGATTTCACCGTGTTAGCCAGGATGGTCTCGATCTCCTGACCTCGTGATCTGCCCGTCTCGGCCTCCCAAAGTGCTGGGATTACAGGCGTGAGCCACCGCGCGCAGCTGAAATCACCTGCTTTCTAAGTGCCAGATCACCTCTGCTTAAGCCCTTGGATCCCCAGCAGTGGAGGGGCAAATGCAGCTTGGCTAGTCACATCACATGCTTTATCACGTTTTGATTTAACCCTCAAATGGCTGTAAGGGACAGAAACCTACCGGGTTTAACATAGGAGAAATTGATCCTCAGACTCTCCCCACGCTCTGGCTGGCATTTGAACCCCGCTGCTTGGACAGCAGCTCTTTCTCCTGAGTCAGGTGCCTAAAGCTAACCCCTTGGGGGCTTTGTCCTTCAGGGACTAGAGCAGCAGCCCCCTTCTCCCCCAACTTCTGCCTGCCATCTCACCTTCTCTCCACGGAGCTCTCCTTTGTGGCCTCAGGTCCCGAGGGAGAGGAAGATCCTGAACCTCTGTCCTTGACTCTCCAAGGCCCCCGGTCCTGCAGGAGGCTGTGAGCGTCTGGGCTGGAGAAAGACAGTAGGGTGGCTTTTGAACAGGAATTGATTGCAAAACTGGTTTCTGTTAAGTGCTGCAGGAATAAAAAAAGCCAAACTCTCGGGCTCTTCCAGGAAATCATGGGCTCCAGCTGTGCACTTTCATTTTCCTTTTTGCCTGTTTCTCTAACTGCATGCACAACAAGATGAAAGAGCAGAATCAAAGTCAGAAGGCCTGAGTCTCTCGTCTCTGTCCTGGCTGTGTTATAGGATGGACCTGTATGGGGTATGAAAAATAGCTCCTGTGGCTTAGAGCTATGGATGGGGCACCTGATGAATAGTGGATTCACAGTAGCGATCATCACTGATTGTTCTGAAACTGCTTCCCTCCACAGCATCTTGATGTGGATAACAGCCCTATGAGGTGCGCGGCCGGCATTTAAGGGCTAATAACTCTGAAATGCAGAATCCTCTGAAAATGGAAACTTTTTTATTTTATTTTTTATTTTATTTTTGAGATGAAGTCTCACTCTGTTGCCCAGGCTGGAGTGCAATGGCACGATCTCAGCTCACTGCAACCTCCGCCTCCTGGGTTCAAGCTATTCCCCTGTCTCAGTCTCCCCAGTAGCTGAGATTACCTGCGCCTGCCACCACGCCTGGCTAATTTTTGTATTTTTAGTAGAGATGGGGTTTTATGTTGGCCAGGCTGGTCTCAAACTCCTGACCTCAAGTGATCCACCCACCTCAGCCTCCCAAAGTGCTGGGATTATAGGTGTGAGCCACTGCACCCGGCCTGAAAACAAAAACTTTAAAAAAAATAATAATTTATTCATTTAGTGGCAAAACCTGACCTGATCTGGCATGAATTCACTTATGGTTTTTATGTCTCTTGCTTAATTTGAATATTCACTGTCACTGTAAAAATATTAATATGTTTGACTGAGGAGGGCTGCTGGGGGTGGGTGGGTTACACAGTACGTGATACCTGCACCCCATTACCTTTCTAAAAATCACTTGGGGACTCTGCCATGCATCTGGCCTCAAGGATTGGAGATACAGGATGTGATACTCTGTCTCCCACTTTAAGGAAGAGGAAACTCAGGCTTCTAGAAGTTAGTGATTACACAGCTAAGAACCAGTCCTAGGCGCTGTGTCTGCAAGAATGAGCCCACAGTGTGGTTACGGGCTGAGATCTGTGTCTCTCTAGCATTTCTGTCAAGTTGTGATCAGAAGTCACGTGGTTTGCAGAAATCCCCAGTCACCACCCCTAGCTGAGGCCACACTGGGTGCTGTTGCTTTGCAGAAGGTGTGGCCCACCTAGCCAGTCCTGCCTTTGCGACGATGGAGGCCACCTCCTCTCCCTTGGCCCTACGAGCAGGAATGAGGGGTTAAGCGCTGCTGAGTTGGGTCCTGTAGGGGCCTTTCCAACCCTGGCATCCCAGATTCCACAAGCCAGCCCTGCTGTGGCCTCCCACACTTGGAGAACACTCTAAACACAGCCTGACCTTGAAGCCGACTTGGCTGCCTGGCTGGGGTCGCTGAGCCATCCCAGGCCTGCCTGCTGTTTTCCCTGGCAATGGACCCAGATGTTGTGGTCACTGCTCGGTCCTGGGAGTCTCAGGGGCCAGACCGGCCATTGGATGAGGGGCAGTGTTTACCACCAGGGCTCTTGTGAAACGATCGCCCCAAGAGATGCTGTGTGAGAAAAATGTTCTGTAGCCAAATGCAGGAAGTGCTGCTTATGTAAGGGAACAGAAAGCATCCACCCTATAGGTCAGATGAACAAAAGTGGGGAGTTGTTTAATTTCCTAGAGTCCACTTCCCTTCCCTCAAGGCCCAAGACCTGCTGAAAAGAAACAAACTTGCCTGAAGACCCCTCAGTCTCTTGTGGTTTAAAACACACTCTCAGGCCAGGCGGGGCACGGTGGCTCATGCCTGTAATCCCAGCACTTCAGAAGGCTGAGGCAGGCCCAGTAATCCCAGCACTTCAGGAGGCTGAGGCAGGCAGATCGCCTGAGGTCAGGAGTTCAAGGCCAGCCTGACCAACATGGTGAAACCCTATCTTTACTAAAAATACAAAAATTAGCTATGTGTCGTAGTGGGCACCTGTAATCCCAGCTACTCGGGGGGCTGAGGCAGGAGAATCGCTTGAACCTGGGAGGCGGAGGTTGCAGTGAGCTGATATTATGCCACCGTACTCCAGCCTGGGCAAGAGTGAGACTCTCTCAAAAAAAAAAAAAAATTAAAAAAATTAAAAAAAAAAAAACATGCACGCACACACACACTCTTTTGGGTAAAGTCTGTCGTTTGGGGGTGAATGTTCAGGCAATTTAAGTTCGAATTTTCTGTCAGGGCTTTTTATGTTTTCTTAAAAGTTTGCCTCCCATTGAGGCTGCAGTGAACTGAGATTGCACCACTGTACTCCAGTCTGGGTGACAGAGCGAGACCCTGTCGGAAGGAAGGAAGGACGGAAGGAAGAAAGGAAGGAAGGAAGGGAGGGAGGGAGGGAGGGAGGGAGGAAGGAAGGAAGGAAGGAAGGAAGGAGGAAATTTGCCTGCCTCTGAGATGGCATCTGGGGGCAGGGGCTTGTACTGACCCTCTGGGGTTCCACTGGCCCACAGAGAGGGTCCTTTGTGACCCTCCCACCAGGCATCACTGGCTCCCAGACACCTGGGTTCTGGTTTGCCTTGCACCTCTCTCGAGGAGCCTCAGGTTTTCTGTGTTGCAGCCACAACCAACCCACCCTGGGCTCAGGCTGTCTGCCTCCCAGAGAACTCACCACGCCTCGGCCCAGTGGCCCCTGGCACAGACAGGGAGGAGAGAAAGGCCTTGAAGCACATTTTGACCCTGAGATTCTTGAATTCCAGAAATTTCTTCTCTTCTCTCTGGCTATAGCATGTAAGGAGAGTTTGAGCAAACGCTGTCCTGAGTGCAATTTGCCAAATGCAGCAAAAGTTCCACCGTAACCTGCATTGCTTTGCCTGGAAGCAGTTTCAGGATCCTGGGAATCCAGGCCAGAGTGAAGCAGGGAAGTAGCCATTACAAGGGGAGAGTGGAGCACTGAACTTGAACCCAGGACCACCAAAAGGGCCAGGCCTGGCATGGCCACACCCTTGTTGCTTGGCCCACAGCAACTAACCCTCACCCACTTCCATTCTGTCTCCTTCCTGGGATTCTTGTGAGGAAGTTTTTGTTTGTTTGCTTTTTGTTTTGTTTTGTTTTTTTTGAGACAGTCTCGCTCTGTTGCCCAGGCTGGAGTGCAGTGGTGCGATCTCGGCTTACTGCAACCTCCGCCTCCTGGGTTCAAGCAATTCTCCTGCCTCAGCCTCACGAGTCGCTGGGATTATGGGCGCCCACCACCACACCTGGCTATTTTCTTTTTTGGTATATTTAGTAGAGATGGGGTTTCACCATGTTGACCAGGCTGGTCTTGAACTTCTGACCTCAGGTGATCCACCTGCCTCGGCCTCCCAAACTGTTGGGATTACAGGCGTGAGCCACCCTGCCCGGCCCCAAGGACTCATCTTTCATGGGAGATTTGAGAGACTCTTGAGGGGATGTCTCCTCCTCTCTACCTGAATTAAAAATGAAGATGTCTGGCATCCTGGGTTGGGGGGATGGGAACTTCCAAGTGCGGAATGCTACATGTGGAGCACGTGCTGGGAATATTTCACTCATGATCTCATTTCTTCCATGTGCTCCTTCTATGAAGCAGGGGGCACAAGCCCAATTTATAGCTGCCAAGGCTGATGCTCCTGGGTCCCAGGACTTCATCCAAGATCATAGTGTCTAGCATGACTAGGGTTAGGCGTCCAACCCACATCTGTCTGCCTCCAGTTCTTTGCGCTAAAGCACATCGCAGGAGCCCACATCTCTGTTCTGTGGCTGAATGATCAGTGAGTTTGCAACCTGCTCTCCTTGCGGTAGCCTGGCCAGGTGTGGGGTGGGGGTGGGCGGGGCTGGCACAGGAGGTACAGGTTGTGCAAGAGGTGAGGTTAGTTGGCATTTTAGTTAGCAGGTTGCAAGGGACACATCATCTTGGAGCACTGGAAGCAAAAGCAAGGAAGCTATTTATCCAGCTTGGTGGTTCTTATACTGCAAGTCACAATTTACTGTGTCATGAAATCAGCTTAGTGGGTCGCAAGAAATAATAAAGGGAAATGAGGTCGGACGTGGTGGCTCATGCCTGTAATCCCAGCATATTGGGAGGCTGAGACTGGAGAATTGCCTGAGCCTAGGAGTCAGACCAGCTTGGGTAACATGGTGAAACCTCGTCTCCACAAAAAAATACAAAAATTAGCTGGGTATGGTGGTGCGCCTATGGTCCTAGAGACTGGTGTGTGTGTTGGGGAGATGGGGAGTGGGAGGTGCTGAGGTGGGAGGATCACTTGAGCCCAGGAGGTTGAGCCTGCAGTGAGCCGTGATCAAGATTGTGCCACTGCACTCCAGCCTGGGAGACAGACCACCTCAAATTAAAAAAAAAAAAAAAAAGGCCGGGCGCGGTGGCTCAAGCCTGTAATCCCAGCACTTTGGGAGGCCAAGACGGGCAGATCACGAGGTCAGGAGATCGAGACCATCCTGGCTAACACGGAGTAACCCCGTCTCTACTAAAAAAAATACAAAAAACTAGCCGGGGGTGGTGGCGGGCGCCTGTAGTCCCAGCTACTTGGGAGGCTGAGGCAGGAGAATGGCGTAAATTCGGGAGGCGGAGCTTGCAGTGAGCTGAGATCCGGCCACTGCACTCTAGCCTGGGCGACAGAGAGAGACTCCTTCTCAAAAAAATAAAATAAATAAAAAGGAAAGAAAGAAAATGAAATGAGATAGAGTAAAGAAAAAATCAGAGTCTATCATACATAATAAGGGTGTAAGTATTGGTTCATGGAAATTATGTCCATATAATGATGATGCACACACATGTGCGTGTTATGGATTGCCCCGTGAAATGGGTCACAGATAGGATGTTTGAGAGCTACTGACTTGCTCACACAATCAAAGGAAAATCTAGAAGGTTTCAGGCAGCTCCAGGTTCAGGGACCAGGAGCCCCACTGTAGCTCTCTCTTTCTCTCTCTTTCTTTCTCTCTCTCTCTTTCTTTCTCTCTCTTCCAGCCTCATTCTGTCCCACTACAGGTGGGCTTTTTCCATAACAGAAAGAAGAGAATGTCAAGTCTATTCCAATTCATGTCCTTCTAGTTCCTGGGTTGGAGATTCAAGAGCATTTTCCCCACCAGATCCAGTAAGAAAATTCTTTGGAAAGATCTCTCTAGGTTAACCTGTGTTCCAAGTCCCACTGGTCTCTGTGGCTGGGGTTATTTGGTTCTCCAGTTCCTCAGTCCAGGTTACATTCCCTCTCCGATGGAATGTAAAAGCAGTATTCTAGTATCCAGAAAGTCCTCACTGAGCCATGAGGTTGGAGGGGGGTGAAAAGGGCACCCAATGAATAAGTTGCTCTTCCGTATGAGTCGGCTGGCGAATGCCCTCTCTGGGGAAAGGGGTGTCAGGTATTAAAGGACTGGCTACCTCTGATGTGGCCCAGAGACCCTTGATAGTGTTTTGTGAAGTGGCATGTTCCCGGCAGCTGGTCCTCCAAGGTGGGAGCCTCTGGGTGCCCTGAGTACCGTGGTTTAGCAGCCACTCTGCTCCAGCTAGAAGAATCCATGTTGGGATGTCCCATAACCTCTCTAGCCTTGGGCTTCCCTGGGCATCACCCCACATGCATCACAGAGAATGGGCCCCTCTGGCAATTGCCCTCCACGGCCATCGAGACTCTCTCTCTGCTGGACTGAAGATGGTGTTGTCTCCCCCAGAGACTTTGTGTCCGTACACAGGGAACTGCTGGACATACTCCAGGAAGCCTGACTGTGGCCAAGGATGAAAGTCCACAGGCCATCTGAGCCTGTGGCTCCAAGAAGCCTTGCTGTGGCCAAGAATGAAAGTCCACCAGGTCACTGAGGAGCAGCAGACCTAGTTCTGCACCCACTGTGGCTATGGACATGCTGTTTCCCCTGCAAGGGTGGGCAGTTGGGCTCTGGCTGGCCAGGGATCCCCTGTGAACTCATGATGCTCCAGAAGGGAGCATCTTCCAGCAGGAGGAGCCTCAGCCTTCAGGAATGAGTGTGGGACAGAGCAGGTTCCCCTTGAAACACGAGGGCCCCGCCCTCTCTGAGCCTCCATTTTCTTTTTTTTTTTTTTTTTTTTTTGAGACGGAGTCTCGCTCTGTCATCCGGGCTGGAGTGCAGTGGCCGGATCTCAGCTCACTGTAAGCTCCGCCTCCCGGGTTTACGCCATTCTCCTGCCTCAGCCTCCCGAGTAGCTGGGACTACAGGCGCCCGCCACCTCGCCCAGCTAGTTTTTTGTATTTTTTTAGTAGAGACGGGGTTTCACCATGTTAGCCAGGATGGTATCGATCTCCTGACCTCGTGATCCGCCCGCCTCGGCCTCCCAAAGTGCTGGGATTACAGGCTTGAGCCACCGTGCCCGGCCTGAGCCTCCATTTTCACATCTGCAAAACAAGAGGATCTCCTTGGATAAGTCAAGGTCCTTTTCTTGGCTGTGATCCTGTGACCCTTAGAATCTACCATTCCATGATTCTTGCTGCGATGCTATGATTCAAAGAGTATTCTGCATCTCTGTTGCTTTGTATCCAAGCCTTATTCACTCCCCAGCCCTGTGGATGTGTGTTTTCAGACTGCCTCTTGCACCCCAAGAAGGCCAATCACAAAAAATATACCTTGGTTTTTTTTTTGGTTTTTTTTTGAGACGGAGTCTCGCTCTGTCGCCCAGGCTGGAGTGCAGTGGCCGGATCTCAGCTCACTGCAAGCTTCGCCTCCCGGGTTTACGCCATTCTCCTGCCTCAGCCTCCCGAGTAGCTGGGACTACAGGCGCCCGCCACCTCGCCCGGCTAGTTTTTTGTATTTTTTAGTAGAGACGGGGTTTCACCGCGTTAGCCAGGATGGTCTCGATCTCCTGACCTCGTGATCCGCCCGTCTTGGCCTCCCAAAGTGCTGGGATTACAGGCTTGAGCCACCGCGCCCGGCCATACCTTGGTTTTGACACAGGATTTTTTTCTTGGTCACTTTGCAAGCCAGGGACCTCTGGCCAGCAATCCCCACTGGGGCCTCTCTCGGCCGTGCTACCTGCTGCATGAGACGGCCTGCTCACTCGGCCTACCCTGGCTGAGTCTGGCTCGTGCACCAGTTCCCAAGTTCTCGTCCCACACCCAAGAAGAATGAGGGTACACTGACAATTGAAGAGTGAGCAAGCTGGAGAGTTTTACTGAGTGATGAAACAGCTTTCGGTGGAGAGGCGACGCATGGGTGGCCCCCCCTATCTAAAGGCGGGAAAATTTCTCCACTGTGGCTGAGTCTGGGCTTTTAAGGGCTTAGAATGGGGGAGGGGCAGGCAGTAGGTAGTGTTGGAAAAGGCAACATTTGACTGGTTAAAAAGCATTATTCAGAAAGAATCTGTCGGGAAAGGGTGGGCAAACAGGAACAGATGTTCTCACTCTGGGTCAGGGGTTTCATCTAGGACCAGCAGTCTGGTCTTTCAGCCTTCAGGCTGTGTTTTGGCTTGAAGGTGGAGTTTCACTGGGGACCTGCCCCTGTCTGCCTGGGCATTTGGCTGCCTCCTGTCGCTCTCAGTGTCTTCCCTCACTCTCATTCTGGCCCCCTGCCTTATCTAAGGGACTTAGCTTCAGTGGCGATGAGCTTAAGCTCTCCCAGCTCTCTACCCATTGCTAGGTGACATCACAGCAGGACCCACCTCTTTTCTCCTTGGCAGTTAGCACCTAGCACAGTGAACCTTTGTTGAGTCCAAGGGACCTAAATTTCACAGCTCATAGTAGGCCTGGTTTGAATACAATGAGTTGGAGAAAATCGCATGCACCAGAATCCCAGAGAGGATGGGGGCTTGTGGAGGGGTGGGACGTGGCAGCTAAACTGACCAGTCCTCCACGAGCAAAGCGGGTAGGACAGAACACAAGCTCCAGTCCTTAGGGGAAGCAGTGTTTGGGGCAAGAGGGCAAAGCATAGCATCTGGCAATGGAGGAGGAGTGGAGCCGGGAAGAAGCCAGATGGGCCAGAAAGGACTGGCAAGGTGTGGCACCAGGGAAGAAGCAACAAAGCGAATTGGGTTTTATTTGGTTGTTGCTGCCTGGCATCCGGTCAGGATGGTCTCCCTACGGCCCTGGGATGCTGCCAGCTCCTTCTGACTATGGGCCTGGATTCTCTAATGTGGCCCTGAAGAAGGGCTGGTTAGGGTGAGGCTCAAGGCAGTGCCTGGTGACAGCCACATCTGGGCTGCCAGGAGGTCCCACACTGTTCTACATTTAAGGCGAAGATTCTTTTTCTTTAAGGCTCTAACATTCTTAAAGCTTAGATTCCAAAATCCTGTGGGAAAGAAGGCAAGTATTTGGCTTGACACAGAACTACTCAAATTCCTATCTTGTGCTGTGCAGAGCTCAAGGGTTACTGTCTAGGGACCAGGCAAATTTGCAGAGAGGTCAGAAAGTCTTCTGAAATAAGGGGGAAGAAGTCAGCTGGGTGCGGTGGGTCACACCTGTAGTCCCAGCACTTCGGGAGGCCGAGGAGGGCAGATCACCTGAGGTCAGGAGTTTGAGACCAGCCTGGCTGACATGGTGAAACCCCGTCTCTACTAAAAATACAAAAATTAGCCAGGTGTGGTGGTGGGCACCTGTAATCCCAGCTACTCAGGAGGCTGAGGCAGGAGAATTGCTTGAACCTGGGAGGCAGAGGTTGCAGTGAGCCAAGATCGCGCCACTGCACTCCAGCCTGGGCGACAGAGTGAGACTCTATCTCCAAAAAAAAAAAAAATAGGAAAAGAAAAAAAAAAAAGAGGGAAGAAGTCCCCTCGCTCCTTCCCTGTAGATGACCAGAAGCAGGAGTCTTGCATCGATGCTGAGTTGGACAAGGCTCCTATGGCCCCTACAAGCAGCTTGTCCCCCAGAGATCTGTACCACTGACCTGTGCTCAGAGTGCCATGGAGCGGGGAGCACGCATGACAAGAAGGGGCCTAACAGGCATCTGTCCTTGACGACAGGTGTTATGGGATGCTCTTAGGTTATTTTATTAAGGCAAGAACATACCTCTTTTGTTTCCCATTCCGGACCAGCCCTGAATGCAGATGATGACATCAGACGAGCTTCTTTTCTCTTAGAAGTTCTTCAAACCAGTATTGACATGGCCTGTAGTAATTCCCTAAGGTGTGGACATGAATTCTGATTCCCACAGAAAAGCTAAGCTCTGGGGCTGAATGGCACTGGCGTGATGTCTGGGAAGAAGAGAGAATCTTCTAGCAAGGATAAGCTGAGGGCTGGGAGTCCTATGAACTTGGTTACAGAGACATTTGCCTTTATTTAGAGCTCAGGCCACAGTGAACAGTGCAACAGCAGTAGCCATCTCTGCTGATCTTACTATGGGTTCTGTGATCATTGCTTTATGTGCTCAGGTTAATCCTTTTATTATTTCTTTCTTTATTTATTTATTGAGACAGAGTTTCGCTCTTGTTGCCCAGGCTGGAGTGCAATGGCGCAATCTCGGCTCAGTGCAATCTCAGCTCACCGCAACCTCCACCTCCCAGGTTCAAGAGATTCTCCTGCCTCCGCCTCCCGAGTAGCTGGGATCACAGGCATGCACCACCACGCTTGGCTGATTTTGTATTTTTAGTAGAGATGGGGTTTCACCATGTTGGTCAGACTGGTCTCGAACTCCCAACCTCAGGTGATCCGCCCGCCTCAGCCTCCCAAAGTGTTGGAATTACAGGCGTGAGCCACCGTGCCCAGCCAGTTAATCCTTTTAATAACTCTATAAGGTCAGTCTGCCATTGTCCTGTTTTACCAATGAGAGGAGTGAGGCTTGGAGAAGAAAAATGTGCCCAAGACTAAATGCTTAGCAAATGTTGGAGCTGGGGCCTGAGCCCAGGCAGACTGGGTTTCGAAGCCAGAATCCTAACCGTTCTGCCCTGTAGCCTCTAAGAGCCAAGGATTTGGAATCATAATTAATCAGTTTAAATTTTATGCAGTGTTCTCTGGTTCTCATCAAAGAGAGCAGGAAGCATCTCCGGAGAAGAGAGTGACCCGGAGGGCAGGGGGACCTCAGTCCTCTCACCATTCTCATTGTGTCTGGGGCTGAGTCTGGCCTCTGCAGAGCAGTGGATGAGAGCAGCAGCTCTGATTAGGGTGTGACATGGCCTATTCACCAGAGTGAGGCCTGCACGCCAGCCAGGGTCCCAGGCGCCGAGCCAACCAGGAAGGGAAACTCCCTCCCATGGTGACATTCCCAGTTACTCTTGAGTCCAGACAGTCTCCAGATGTTTTTTTCACTGAACACGTTCCCAGAGGGTCTCGGAAACCCGGGGCAGTGTGGAGCTGGAGGCGGAGTACTGGTCCAGCATCGAGAGAGCAGGGAAGTCCTTTGGCTGCCCAAGTGTACCGTGGATCCTGAGCAAATCCAGTCTGCTCTGAGCCTGCATTTTCCCATTTACAGTGAGTTGAAGAGTGATCCCAAAACATGACGTCCAAGTCCTAATCCCCCTCACCTGTGAATGTGAGTTTATTTGGAAACAGGGTCTTTACCGATGTAATTAAGGATCTTGAGAAGGAATCATCCCTGATTTAAGAACAAATCCAGTGACAGTGTCCTTAAAAGAGACAGAAAAGGAGAGCACACAGAGACACACAGGGAGGAGGGCCATGTGAAGATGGGGGCAGAGCCTGAAGCAAGGCAGCTGCAAGCCAAGAATTGCCAGCAGTCACCAAACACTAAGGAAGGCTTGGAAAGCGTTCTCCCTTGGAGCCCCCAGCAGGGCCAACCCTACCATACCTTGATTTCAGACTTTCGGCTTCCACACCTACGAGAAAATAAATCTCTGTTGTTCTAAGCCATGAAGCTGCGGTCCTTTGTTACAGCGGCCCTGGTCAACTAATGCACTATCTCTGAGAGCATTGATGGGGTCAGGAAGCCTCCTGTCGGGTAGAGGAGCAACTAAGATACTGAACTTGGTCCCCACCCTGAGGCTCACAGGTGAGTGGAGAAGCCAAAACCTGCCCAAAATCACTGCATTTCCAGCTCCAGCGTGATGCACCTTCTGCACCTAACCCCAGGCTTCCTAGGCTGGAGTAGGCTCTCAGTCTTGGGGAGTGGCCCGGCTGCCTTAGGGTGGGGTGGGAGGATGGAAACTCAAACATAGGGAAGGATGAGCCCCTCAGGAACTGCAGGGGACAGAGCAGGATGGGTGGGATGTGAGCTCTGGCAGGGCCACCCCCAGGAAGCTAGGATCTCCCACTGGGACAGGGAGCCAGGGTTAAGATTCCATCTGAGCCAGCATCTTTTCTAGGGACTACGTTGGCTCTGCAGAGGGGCCTCTGGACTTTAGGGGTTTCAGCTCGGGGGGTGCCCTGGTGAGAGCAAGGGCTGCTGAGAGCAAAGCCTAGCCCCATGCAAAGTGCTTTGCAGGACTCAGAGGAGGGAATTAAGAACCCTTGGGAACAAGGAGCCACACAGACCAGTCAGGTGAGGTCGCAGCAGGGTCGTCAGAGTCTCTGGTTCTTCACCTGAAAATGCACATAGCAAACCTTGCCTTTATGAAACGAAATGAGCTGCTGTGTGCATAAAGCGATTACTGTACCATTTGGCCGAAGCTTTGTTATCAAAAACATTGCTTTCCTTACAGGCTTGAATTGCACCTGAGTTCCAAAGGAGAAGCTGACATTCCTTCCTTCCAGAACATATGCCCAGTGTCTTCAACTTGAGATGGAGCTGGGATGCCAATTCTGCAAACGTGGGCTTTGGGCTTGGACAAGCCTAGGTTTGCATCCCAGCTCTGCCCTTTGCTGTGACTGTGGCCCTGGGAAAAATGAGCTTCTCTGAACTTTCCTGATGGCACTCATGAGTGGGAGACAGTATCATGTCCGGGTGTGATCATGCACGCTGCACATAGTAGGTGTTTAATGATGTTTCTGAATAACAAATGATTTAAAATAAAGGCAGCTGTGCGAAGCAGTGAGAACTGATAGTAAATGTGGCAGTAAAAGATAGTAAAAGATAGCAGGCAGCTGGGAGGGAGGGAAGAGGGTCTGCTTTTTGAGGGGTAATCAGGGAAGCTATATTAGCAGGAATTTTTTCTTTTTTTCACTCTTGTTGCCCAGGCTGGAGTGCAATGGTGTGATCTCAGCTCACTGCAACCTCCGCCTCCCGGGTTCAAGCAATTCTCCCGCCTCAGCTTCCTGAGTAGCCGGGATTACAGGCATGCGCCATCACACCCGGCTAATTTTGTATTTTTAGTGGAGACAAGGGTTCTCCATGTTGGTCAGGCTGGTCTTGAACTCCCAACCTCAGGTGATCTGCCTGCCTTGGCCTCCCAAAGTGCTAGGATTACAGGTGTGAGCCACACGCCCAGCCGCTAGGAATGTTTTGATTGCAAATGACAGAAATCACTTTTGGCTCGTGGAATGTGACAGTATCTTGAATGAGCAAGACATACTTTTACCTCAGGGCCTTTCTTTCTATTTGCTGTTCCCTCTGTTGAAATGCTTTCTCCAGCACCCCCCAAGGTATTTCTGTAGTTCTGTCCTTTATCTCTTTGAATCTTTATCAAATATCTCCTTTATCTCACTGAATCTTTATCAAATCTTTATCAAACACATTTAAATTAAATTTTAAAGTACATTTTAAGCCAGACGTAGTGGCTCACTCCTGTAATCTTAGCACTTTGAGAGGTCTGAGGCAGCTGGATTACTGGAGCACAGGAGTTAAAATTCAGCCTGGGCAACATGGTGAAACCCCGTCTCTATAAAAAATACAAAAATTAGCTGGGCGTTTCCTCTCCTGTAAAGCGGGTAATAACGGGTATCTACCTCCTAGGGTTGTTGTAAGGATTTCATGAGTGCACAACCTGGCTGGTAGCAAACCTGGAGAGAGGATGGATCGTTACACAAGCGGGGTGCTGGGTAGCCCCAAAGTCCTTAGAACCCACCCGGCCCACCCCACCCCAACACACGAGGTTCAAAGGTCAGCCAGGAGACCAGTGAGTGAATGCAGGGATCCCACCTCGACTCACTCCTCTGTCTCTTCCTCCCGCTCTTCCCTCCTCCCAGGACCTGAAGGGCTTTCTGTCCCTTCCTTGAGGGTCTGCAAGGACTCTCCCCACCTTATATCCTGCCCTTTCCAAGGGATCATTTGCCCTCCTGACTCTCCTTGAGCTATAATGACGGAATAGTGGCAAGGGTGTGAGGTGTGGTGGGGGTGGGGATGGGAGTGGGGGGTGAAGAGGTGGGGAGTGGGGGTGGGGTAAGGAGGTGGG